>NC_080174.1:50264518-50391603 GCF_950295315.1 Erinaceus europaeus | reverse complement strand
AATAGATATATAGGTAGAAAGTTAGATATGTGGTAGGTAGGTAAGTAGGTAGACAGGCAGACAGATGATAGGTAGATAGACTATAGCATGAAACTTCCTCTAGTGCAGTGAGGACCAGAATCAAACCTAGATAAAGCATGACAAAGCAGGTGTGTTATCCAGGTGAGCCATTTCAGCAAATGAATTTAAAACTCAGGAACCTAAGTAGACAAACCCTGTATATTTCTACCATGCTGTGCTGCCTGCCTGGTTATATCAAACAGGGCCTCTGAGTCTGTTTATCAGCACTGAATTATTGCAACAATCAGTCAGATGGCCACTAACAGAATAAAGGAGAAGGTACAGTTTGTTCCATATTGTGACTTTTGAAATCAAAATGGAAGGAGAAGATGCTTCAAGTACAGGACTGGGGCAAGCCACCTAAATGAACTGGGGATGGTGGAAAAGGAGCAATTTGGACCCACTAGCCTCTTAAAATAAGCCTCTGACAAACCTTCTTCTGCTGGACTGTAACTGTTTTCACACCTATTTCCTCTACTTGCCTATGGCCTTCAGAGAGGAGGCATTGTGCCATGGACATTTTTCTCTCCCCACACTCTGCCTGGCCCGTAATAGGCACTCAGTAAATGTTGGAATGAGTGAGTGCAAAAAGGAGCACATGAAATAGGTAAAGATTCATTACGACTGGGAGCTGTGAAACCTACTTCTCAGACCCTTGTAGGAAGGGCTTCTGGGGGAAGGTTTATCATGGCCCTGTCCACACATGGTGAGGAGCTCTAGGATATGTTTGCCCCGTCAGAGAAAAGCAGATTTGACACCGCTTTCATTTTATATACTTAGGCTTGTTGAGTTTGTCACTATTTCTTTACTGTTAGGCACTTTGCCTACAATTAGGATAAACTGCCATGTGGGCAGCAGCAGAACAGACTCATAGAACTCTATTAAAATAGCTGAGCACTAGCATTGAAGAATGAAGCAGCTAGAACTAAGGAACATGTTTTTAAGGGAAGCAAACATCTAGGTACAATGTAGTACCTTAACTGTTATCAATCACTACTTAATCTAATTAGTTTAGAAGCTATTTGAAAGAGCTTAATTAGATTAAGTTGTGATTGATAACACTTTATATCTACTTGAGTAGAGCACTTCTTCTAATTCACCTTGAATCTTTATGCTTCCAGTCAAAAACCTGTTTTAGGCATGTGCCAAGCATAGAGACAGTTTGGGGGATGTACTAGATTGGCACTGAAGTCATTCTGGGTGTCTGGCACACTGAGCTGAGACTGGGGTCTTGGCAGAGTCCTTGAACACAGACTTGAGATCTGATGGGAATGACCTTGACAAGAATATGCTGAGAAGGGAGTCGGGAGGTAGCGCAGAGGGTTAAGCACACATGGTGCAAAGCCCAAGGACTGGCGGAAGGATCCCGGTTCAAGCCCCCAGCTCCCCCAGCTTCACAAGCGGTGATGTGGTTCTTGCAGGTGTTCTTCTCTCCTCTCTGTCTTCCCCTCCTTTCTCCATTTCTCTCTGTCCTATCCAACAACAATGACACCACCAACAACAATAATAACAAGGGCAACAAGAGGGAATAAATAAATACTTTTTATAAAAAGAAGAATATACTGAGATGTTACTTCAGGAGAGTTGAGATCAAATGGGCAAACACAGACAGGTCAGCAGTGCAAGAATGGGCAGCTTAGCAGACCCACAGTGGACCTTGCATTAAACGAGCCTAGGTGGTGCTAGCCTGCACTTTCTTGGTGGAGATGAATTGCTTACCATGTTTGTGAACATGGAAGTTCACCACTGTTTATCATGGTGGTGAGTGAAGGCATAGAGGGCGCCAACTAGAATGACTTCTCTTTGAGCCTGCTGATAACTATGGGGAAAGAAAGCAGGAAGGAGTAGGTTATGTCTGCAGTGGAAGAGTATATACTTCAGTTTCGTGGCTGGAGGTGGGAGATTGGGAAGTAGGGAAGGGACTAAACTAAAAGACATGTCTTTCATCTCCTCCCTGCAGCCCGAATGTGTGATGCCCACCTCCGAGGCCCCGCGGGCATCATCACCTCCCCCAATTTCCCCATTCAGTATGACAACAATGCACACTGTGTGTGGATCATCACAGCACTCAACCCTGCCAAGGTAAGGCTCCTGGGGAGGGGGAGGCAGTGTCCTGTGGGCAAGCTGGTTTGAGGGCAGTTGGTCCCAAAGATATTTCGAACCCAGACTTGGTTTTAACAGGTTGTTTACATGGTATTTTTAAAAGTTATTTTTATTAAATACTGCATAGATGAAAAGCTTATTTGTAAGACAGCAAGAACAATGGAAGCACCTATACAACCATCTCCTGATTTAAAAAAAAAAATCATGAATCACCTTAGTAATACCTTTCTTACCAATCTCATTTCATTCTCTGTCAGGTATCCACAATCTTCATGATGTTCATTATTTTTCAATTCTCCTTTTCCTTATAGTTGATGTGTAGACATGGATTTCTTTCTTTCTTTCTTTCTTTTTTATTGATTTAATAATGATCGACAACACCATAGGATAAGAGGAGTACAAGTCCACACAGTTGCCACCACCAGAGTTCCACGTCCCATCCCCCCACTGGAAGCTTTCCTATACTTTATCCCTCTGGCAGTATGGACGAGGATCATTATGGGGTGCAGAAGGTGGATGGACATGAGTGTTGGCATACTCCATACTCCCAGCATGTTTCCGTCTTTCCCTAGTGGAGCAGTGGTCTGGAGAGGTGGGGTTCCAGGACACATTGGTGAGGTCATCTGTCCAATGAAGTTAGGTTGGTGTCATGGTAGGATCTGCAACTTGGTGGCTTAAAAGCATAAAGATATAAAACAGAACAAATTGTTTAATAATCAGGAAAAAGCTAGGAAGTCTATTTTAGGTATGTTCCATATGGCCCATGACTTTACTGGTTTTTCCCTCAGACCGACGTGCAGGTGGGCTAAAGATATTGGAGAAGAAATGATATCTTTGTAACACTAAGGGTCGATGAGTATATCTCTTAATTTACTTAGGATTTCTTTAATGAGTTAAAAAGTGATGTTTTTTTCCTATGATAGATCTCATCATTTTTAATACACTTACTCCTAGATGTCTAATAATTGCTGCAGCTGTAAATCATACCTTTTAAATTTTAGTTTCTACTTGTTTCTTGCTGTTGTTTATAAATATAAATAATTCTTATACTTATTTTTATGTATATCAACTTTTGTAATATTTTTATGTGAGATTTTTGGGATTTTTCTACATAGAGAAATCATCGCTTACAAAGAATAATGTTTTTTTTATTCCTTTCCAATCTTTACACCCCTTTTCCATTCTTTTTCTTGTCTCCAATATTCTGCCTAAAACTTCCAGTATAATTTTGAATCAGTGTGGTGATGGTGTCCACTCTTGTCATTGAAATTGAATAGAATATTCTGACTTCTTCATCATTAAGCATTATATTAGCTAAAAGTTTCATTTTAAATTGATAGGACCTTTCTAGCCGTCTTTGCTTGGAGCTTTTGCTGTGAATGGATGTTAATTTCTCTGGAGTACTTTTCTCTTTCTCTTTTTATTTCTATCATCATGTTATTTTTTCTCATTTTTCTCTTAGTATTAATTTTTCTAAAAGCTTTATTGAAATATTAATGTCACAGAATTTAACCATTGGAGATATATGATTAAATTTCTCTTCTTTTTCTCCTCCTCCTCTTTTTTTTTTTTTCTCTTACCAGAACACTGTTTACCTCTGACTTATTGTGGTCCTGGGGATTGAACCTGGGACCTCTGATGCCTGAAAGTCTGTTACACTACTACTTATGCTATTCCTTAGACCTTGGCTGGATTTTCTAATGTTAAACTAACCATGATTTCCTGGAATAAACCCAACAGAATCATTTAGTATTATCATCTTAGGCACACTCATATTATTCAATTTGCTACCACTGTTTGCTTCTCTTTTATTAGTACTGAGGTTGGCTTTTTATTATATCACCTTTGTCAGAATTTTTGTATAAAAATTTTGCTACCTTTGTAAATATTTGGAGGACTTTTTTTTTCTGACCTCTGTAGTTACTTACTGTTTTTAATTTGTGTGTGTGTGTGTGTGTGTGTGTGTGTGTGTGTGTGTGTGTGTTGCTTTATTTGGGAAATGCTGATAGGTGTCAGAACACCTCCCTCACCTTTACCAACTTTTTATCTACCTCTACTGGGTGTCCACCCTCCTTTCCAGCCACTTCCTGTCTCCCTCCTTTAAAGTCCTTGGATCTCTTGCAATAGACAATTTCTAATTAAGTTTTAGTCTGTATTTTCCTTTTGTAAGTGTCTTAAGTCCCACCTTTGAGTGATATCATCAGGTATTGATTCATCTCTTTCTTGTTTGTTCCTTTAAAATTACTGATAAATGTTTAGAATCACTTTTGCCCTGAAACTTTAGTGGAACATTTCAACAAAGTTTCTCTTGATTTTCCTCTGTCAGAAGAATTTGTATTTAACATGCTTAAAGACTAAAGGGATTATTTAGATTGTATTTTTCTTGAGCTCATTTTCTTAATTTTTTGAATTAGTTATATAGTTGTACATATTTTTAGTATGTATATTTTTTCTACTATATATTTTATTTCCTTTTTTGTTCTAATTCTGTATCTCTCTCCATTGATATTGACAAAGATTTCACATTTTTTTTTATTCCTTACAAAAATGAATTTTGGTTTTATTAGTGCTTCAGTCAATATATTTTCTATTTTATCAGTTTCTATTCTCATATTTATTATTTCTGTTACCTTGTGTTTATTATGTTCTTTTTCTAGCATCGTAATTTTGATGCCTAGTTAATTACTTTTAATTGCATTTAAACAGTATTAAGCTATTGTTCTCCAATAACTATATTCCTCACCCCGGTCCTTGCGCTTGGCGCCACCTAATAACTATATTCCTACAGGCTTTTATATGTTGTTGTTTCAGTTAGTTTAGTTTTGAATATTCTCTCATTTCCATTATCTTTCAGCCATAAGTTATTTAGAAATATTTCTTTTTTTTTTTATTTTGGCTCCAGGGTTATTGCTGGGGCTTAGTGCCTGTACTACTACACTACGAACCACTGCTCCTGGAGGCCATTTTCTCCTTTTTGTTGCTCTTGTTGTTACCCTTATAGTTGTCATTATTATTTTTGTCATTGCTGTTTTTGTTAGGACAGAGAGAAATGGAGAGAGGAGGGGAAGACAGACGGGGAAGAGAAACATAGACACCTGCAGATCTGCTTCACCACCTGTGAAATGACCCCGCTGCAAGTGGGGAGCTGGGGGCTTGAACTGGGATCCTTATTCTGGTCCTTGTACTTCTCGCTATGTGTGCTTAACCCGCTGCACTACCTCTCAACCCCCAGAAATATTTCTTAATTTCCAAACAAAAGACTTCTCTGGCTGTATGTTATTGCCAGTTCTAAAGCATATTAAAATCCCCCACTGTGGTAGTGGGTTTTCCTAGATATTCCTTGAAGTTCTGCCAATTTCTGCTTTATTTTGATATTGTACTATTAGAGCTTGCTAGATGAGAATTCTATATCTTACTAGTAAATTGATCTTTTCCAAAAACAATTTACCTATAACAGTTTTTTATATCAGAGCTTTCCTCTATTAAATTTGCTTTCTTTTAATCTTTGTTTAATAAATCTTTTCTATTCTCTTGCTTTCAACCTTTCTACCTCTTGATGCATTATATGTTGTAAATACATATATATATTTATGAATTTGTAAAATTAACCTTGAAATAGTTTTTTAGCTAGAAACTCTAGACTATGTAAATTACATAATTATTTCTATTACTTTAGGGTTACAATATTAACTATAAGAAATATTACTATGCATACTTAATAAAGTCTAATAGTAGACAGTGATGTTATACTCCTCTGGAAAAATCAGTGGTCTTATAACACTGTATTACTATTTTCCAAATTTATTCTCTACGGTGTATATATATATTTTTTTCTTTTATTTTTTCCCCATTAGGCTTATCTCTAGGGCTTTGTGCCTACACGATGACTTCACTGCTTACATGACCATTTTTTTTCTTTCTTGATCTTATAAAGATAGAGAAGAGAGAGAAAGAGAAATACCTACAGCTTTGCTCCACTGCTCATAAGCTTCCCCTCTGCAAGTGGGGACCAGGGGCTTGAACCTGGGTACTTGTGCATTGTAATGTGTGCACTTAACTGGATGCACCACCACCTGACCCCTATTCCTTTTTTCATACCAGTCCATCTCTTAGGGATTATTTTGTTTCTACCTAAAATGTATACTTTATAATTTACTTTTTTTGTATTGTTGATAAACTTTCTTAGTTCCTGTCTTATGTTCAAAAGAACACAGGTATTCACTAAATGTTTGATTCTGAGTTGATAGTTATATTCTCTTTGCACATGGAAATACCTTGCAAGGTCTTCTAGTTTCTGTTCTTGATGTCAGTCCTTTGTATTACACCATTCTGACTTCGTTTTACTGTTGGTTTGTACCAGAGCCCTAGTACACAAGCTCTGGCTTATGGTGGTGCCAGGGACTGAACCTGGGACCTCAGAGCCGCAGGCCTGAAAGTCTGCATAACCCTCATCCTATCTTCCCAATCCTTTGTGGTCCTTTTCTTATCTTCAGTGTTCTTTGCTTTTACCACCACATTTCTACTTGTGGTTAATTTGGTATATGTTCAGCTTGTATTTGTTAAACTTCAATAATGTATGGTGTCTTTTATCAGTTTGGGAAAATATTCAGCCATTGTCTTTTCAATTTATTGTATCTCCTTTCTTTTCTCTCTTTTCTTTATCTGGACACCTGAAAAGACATGATAAACTTTTTCATTCTTCTTTTTGTGTTTCGTAACTTTTGTCAGATTTTCCTCTTTCATTCTGCTTGGCTATGTCTAAACTCTATTAAATAATTTATAGAAGATATATAATTTTCAGATGTTCTTGATCTTTTGGTTCCTTTCCACTCTTTTTAAATTACGTTTTTGTAGTTATTTGCTCCTTACTCATATGTCTAGATCCTCATCTAATTCTTTAACTGTTTAAAAATAATTTATATTCTGTACTTGTCAACCCCAAAATCTGAGGTCTGTAAGCTTGACTCTGCTGTCTATTGTTTGTCACATGTTGCTCCAGAACCATATTTGCTTCGTAGTTTTATGATTTTGAATAGTTTGTAGACTTTGTAAGAATCCGTTGAAGCCTTAACAGAAGATGGTTTCTTCCAGAGAGAGTTTGCATTTACCTTTGCCTAGTTACTGGGAAAATTACCAGACATAAACTTTATCAGACTCATTCTCAATGTGAAAGTTTCAATCCAACCAAGTATATGAAGGCTAAAAACTCATGTGAAGGTCAATTTATGGCTATACATTCTCAGGGAATTTTTTTCTATTTCCTATTCACACAGTACCAAGGTCTGAGACAGAATCCAGCTTCATGCGGAAGATTGTAGTGGCAGGAAAATAGGCTCATTTCTAATCCATCCATACACAGGGTGCAGCTTTACTTAAAGGTGTCATAGAGTTTCCCCCATATCTTAAAGATACTAACATTTTGGTGTATTGCACCAAAATAAAAGACTCTGGGGTCGGTGGGGGGAAGAGTACAGGTCCAAAAAGGATGACAGAGGACCCAGAGGGGGTTGTGTTGTTATGTGGAAAACTGAGACATGTTATGCATGTACAAATTATTGTATTCACTGTTGAATGTAAAACATTAATTCTCCATCAAAGAAATTTAAAAAAGATACTAACATTTGCCTCTGTTATCTATTTCCCATCATACCCTGAAAACTAAAGCTCTACTTCTCTAGTTTTAAAAATTTTACTCAAGACTGAAGCCAGCTTTGTACTATCAGCCACATTTTTGATTTCCACATTCACTGTATTTTGGACTCAAGTTTCATCTGTTCAAGCTGCTATAATTTAATACAACAGACTGGGTCACTTAAATAACAGATATTTATTTTCCTATAGTTTTATAGGCTAAAAGTCCACATTTAACATGCCAGGAAATTCAGTTGCTGGTGAGGACTCTTCCTAACTTGAAGATAGCCTCCTTTGCACTGTGTCCTTACATGGCCTTTCCTCTGAGCTTCTGCAGAAAGAAAGTTCTCTGCTATCTCCTCCTTCTACTATTAGGACAACTGTTTGGCATTATATTCCATGCTTATGACACCCTTGAGCCTTAACTTACCTCCCTATAGGACCTATAGCCAAATAAACTAACATTGGTTATCATCATAGGTATTTCAGGGGAAATAATGCAGTCCATGACACTAAATTGTGAAAAAAAAAAACTTTATTTTTTTCTTTTAAAATTGCTTGGCCTAAGTGCTTAGGACCACAGTGTAGGGAGCCATAGAAATAGATATTCTCTACAAAGCATTTTACAAAGAAAGAATATTTTATTAATCCATAAGATGATGAACCTGCTCAGTGAGAAATATTGTTTTAGCCTCATGCAGGTGAGAATGGGAGCTAGATTTACTGCCACAGAATTATGAAGTTGTGGACACAAGAGTTTTTTCATTGTTAAAGATGCTAAACTCTGTTTTCCTTTGAACTTGTAGGCAGGGGTAAATGTAATAAGACCTCAGATTTTTATGACAAATAGTTTGATTCACTTTTATGGCCCCATACCATAGCCTGTTGGAAGTCTTACCAACCTGAGCTCCTAAAGCCAGCCTCCTTGATGAGCCAACCCCCAGTGCCCAGCTTCACAAAGGGGATTCCCAGCATCTCCATGAGTTTTGAGTGGGGTTCAGGAGGCACAGAGGGAGCCCAGAAAGGTTGAAAGAGATCCTATCTGAAACCTTATGGAAGGAGAGCCAACAGAAAGAAGAAGAAAAATCTCTAAGGATTAAAAACTCTGGATTCTACGAGCTGTTTTCCTGCAAAGAGCAGGGGAAGTTCATCCTATATTCTTAACCCTATTCATGGAATTCATCCACAGGTGCAAAGCTAGTGTGGCTAAGTACTGCTTGTCCAGTCACTAGTGAGATATCTCCTTCAGAAAAAAAAACACCTATGTTTTATGAGATGAACATTTATCTATTCATTTATCAAGTATAAGTATGCTATGGGCCCTCAAGAATCATGCACCTAGAAGACTAGACAAAGGTCTAGGCTATAGGTACATGCTAATGGAGCTATGTTCAGAATGTCATGGGAAAACCTAAGAAAGAGCTGCTAACTGGAAGATATGGGAGACTTTCACAGAAGAGATGATATTTGCAGTGATCTTGAGTGAGTAGACTTGAAAATGAGTATCTCAAAGAGGACACACATGCACATACCCTGGAATAACCTCTCATTTCTGAGGATGATGCAGCATTCCTGGATCTAAATGAGGATGGAAAGGTCAATAGACTCTAGAATAGGCTTGACAAAGATGTTTGACTTTTATATCAAAGCAGATCTTTATGGGTAGAAGTGTTAGCCCATTGATAATTACTGTAATAGCTGTTTCTTATTGTTTGCCTATTATGCACCAAACTCTGAGCTAAGTCTACTCTGTAAATGATTTTATTTCATACACTTAATAGCACAGCTAATTAGGTTTTAATAGAACTGTTTGATGGATGAAGAAACTGAATCATTGATAGGTTAAAGGTTATGAAACTTAAATGGCAGCTCTAGGATTTAAGCCCAATCTTCTGGCTCCATTGCCCATGAGCTGAAGAAGTTGTGCTGTGCTTCTGGGTAGAACAAGATCTCAAGAGTAGATGGGAGGGAGGTGGGATTGACAGCTCTAGGGTATGCTTAGGAAAGGAAAGAGGCCACTGTTTGTTCTCAACCAGAGCAATAGCAAGAAGGTCTTGAGTTTTTGAAAGTCCATTCTAATGACAATGAAGGACATTAGTGATGGGAGAGCAAGATGAGTTAAGAGGCTGAAGCAGTCACCAAAGCAGAAATTTGGAGAGTATCAGCCATGGCTTTGGAAACAGGAAGGGATTTAGATATCAGGGTGATACAGAGGACAGGTTGTGACATGGTGGTTGGTTGAATGTGAGCATTGAGGGAAGAAGGAAGGTTTTAATCCCAGGTGATCAGCATGGTACCTGACATGCAGTAGGCTGTCTATAAACATTTATTCAGTGAATGAATGAATGACAATTCAGTGTTTTCTGACTTGGACCAGTGAAAAACTTAACAAGGAAGTACAGGAAGAACATATTTAGCAGCACTCAAAAGAGAAATATGGGACTGGAGAAATATCTCACCAGGTAGGGCCCTAGACCTACATGGAAAGTGTTATGGCAGCATAACAAGCTCCTGTGTTATACGCTCTCTATGGCTTTCTGTTGCTTTTTCTCTCTTTCCGTTGTTCTGTCCAAATGAAAATAAGTAGCTTAGGCCATGAGAAGCATCATGAACTCTACTGTGGTATATTTTCTTCTCTCTCCCTCTTTGTCTCTATCTAAAATTAGAAGAAAAAGATAAGGTGGAACTCCAGTTTTAGTGAAATCACAGCACCAAAACAATAACTAAAATAAGTGGCTGGGTTAGGGTGGAGGAAATTTGTTGCATTAATTCATCCAATGACATTTGATACAGTGGGTTGGGAACTGGATATATCTGGGCTTAGGAGAGAGAAGTCACTTCATCAGCACATGAATAAGAGTGGATGGTTAGGAAAGAGACAGCCCTTCTTTGAAAGAGTAATGAAAATAAAGAATAAAGAATAGGGACCAAGTAGTAGAGTGCATGTGTTAAAATGTACAAGAACCCCAGTTAAGCCCCCCAAGTGGAAAAGCAGTGCTGCAGGTGTCTCTTTCTCTCTCCCTATTTCCCCCTTACTTTTTGATTTCTGTCTCCATTAAAAAATAAATATCTTTAAAAGAATAAAGAGAGTAAGAAGATTCAGAATGTATTCAGGAATGCCTCTATAGATGAAAGAGATCCAGTGAATGACACAAAGAATGGGCAGTTGGAGGAGTAAGAGCTGAACATGATGCAAAAGCAGGCAGTTTCACATAGGATTTGTCTGACAGTTACAATGATGAAACGAGCCTTGTTGGACTAGAACTGTAAAGAGGCTGTTGGCATTGTTCTTGGAAGAAGGTCCTACAGTAGAGCTCTGGGAGAAGAACCAGACAGTAGTGGGGTGGAGAGTGAGTGACTAGGAGGGGAGCCTCTGGAGTCCAGGAGCATGGACATCCCTGTACCATGATAAGTGTCATGCTGAAGTGAAGGAAATACTAAGGAGAAATGCTGAGTGAAATTTTTGTGGTGTTTGCTTATTAAAAACACTAGAGGGAGTTGGGCGATAGTGCAGCGGGTTAAGCGCAGGTGGCACAAAGTGCAAGGACCGACAGAAGGATCCTGGTTTGAGCCCCTGGCACCCCACCTACAGGGGGAGTCACTTCACAGATGGTGAAGCTGGTCTGCAAGTGTCTATCTCTCCCTCTCTGTCTTCCCCTCCTCTCTCTATTTCTCTCTGTCCTATCCAACAACTACATCAATAACTACAACAATAAAACAACAAGGGCAACAAAAGGGAATAAAGAAATATTAAAAAAAAAAAAAAGAACACTGAAAACAACAAGGGCAACAAAAGGGGATAAATATTAAAAAGAAAAAAAAAGAAGAAGAAGAACACTGGAAACTTGAATATGTTGACTAAGGGTGGAGCAAGCAAAGAGGAAGGAATGAAAATGTAGAACAAAGAGGCTGGTGAGTAGACAGAGGTTCTGAAGTACGTGAAGATCAAATGGGACTGAGAATGTAGGATGTGTTTACAAGGAGTGGGAGAGGAAAGATGCTGTTCTGAGAAGGAAGTTCTGAGAAGTTTAAACTGAAGGAGCCTATAACTGTGCATTTATCTGCTTGGTTTCCTCATAATCAAAGGATGATTGTGAATTCCAGCTACATATGTATGTGTGGAGATGCAAACCCTTGCTAGACTTCCATCCCTCTTATAAAACCTCTGCTTTCTGAGCATGGAAAGGATCTAGGAATGTTACAATGACCAGAGGTTCCCATCATAGACAATAAGGAAATCCACACAGAGAAACAGAATGTTCTTCCATGGGATGGGCAAGAACCTGTGTCAGGATACCAGCAGCTCTACACTATGGGGACAATAAAAACAAGCCTTATTAGAGAAGTTAGTAAAATATTTGTTTAAACTTAATAAACTAAGAACAAAATAATTTTTAAAAGTACCCCCAGTCTACCCTCCTGGATGCTTGGCAACTTCAAGAAGAACAGAAAAGGAAAATTAGAGTGAGTGATGCTGGGATAGTCCACACGAAGCGTCCACATTCTCCCGGTTGGTAGGTTGGGTCAATGTGAACTCCTGCATGTGCTATACAGCACCTGGACAGGGTCCTACTCATATTGTGCATGAGGCCTCTGCCTGTTAGGAGCTTCTAGCTCAGGCCTATAGAAAACATGACTGATGAAATTTCTGTGATCGAAATGGAAACACATATCTGCATCAGTACCCCCTACCTGTACACATCTGCCTTCTGCATGGCCTCCTAGTATGAACTCAAGACATAAGATCCAAGACCTTTACTGTGAGGCCACTGAGGGTGGTAGCCATTATTATCTTGCCTGTGATTGTCTCTTCGAAGCCCAGCACTTGGCAGGTGTCAGTTGACTTGAAAAATTAAGTGAACCAATTAGTCCACCAGTTGATAAGTGAATGAGTCAGTGGTTAAGTGAAAGGGTTGACTCCTGTCAAAGCCACTAAAATCAAGCTTGAGGCAGTAACTAGAGATCCAGAACTTTAGTCTCTACTTCTAGGCTTTCTGTCCCTCCCTGTCTTCCTCAGAGGTGCTAAAGGTGTCTCTCACTCAACTTGTGAGGGCTCAAGACTTCACCTTTCTGTCAGCCAACCCTCAGCCTTCAGCAAGACTTGGGAAGAAATACGATATACACTGTACCCAAGAAAATGGAGCTCCCTTTCTTTTGTGGATCTAATAGACCAACAGCAGGACTATAAGTCAAGGCTATTGGGTCAAGATCAATCCTACAGAACTTGGGGGGAAGTACTCTGAGCAGAAACAAAGTAAACAGGCTGGACCAATATATGGACCAGGAGAGCTTTAGTCACAAAGCAAGAAGAGCAGACCATGTGAAGCCTGGGGCTTCCAGGCCAAAATGTTAAGCTTTATCCTCAGGGTCAAGAGTTGACCCTCAGGTTTTTAGGAGGATGATTTTTATTCTTCAGAGTTCTTGTTATCATTAGGTTGTGGTTGGTTTTGAGTTGCAGAAAACATTTTATTGGTAGTTGAAACAGTGCACTTTACCCCCCCCACACACACACACACACACTCACATACCAAAGATCTGGAGGTGAAGAGATCAGGACTGGTTTGAGAGTTCTGTCAGTATCTGGGCACCTTCTGATATCCCCTTAGTCCTTCTCTGCACGTGACTCTTTTCAGATCACAAAAAAGGGCAGCTCAGCTTCTCTTTGTTTCTGTATTCTCTTTCTAGAGAACGATTGCTGACCTTTGCCCCAGAGTAATGATTTTCAAGCTATGTACCAAGCTATGTAACCAAGCTATGTACCAAGCTATGTACCAAGCTATGTAACCCCTAGGTTATGTAAAGATATTTTTTTAATTTTTATTTATGGAAAGCAAACACTGAAAAAAACCATTTTAAGGGCCACCAGCAAAGGTGGAGAAGGAATCTGAATAGCAAAGTCCCTGGTCCAACGAAAGCACTTCTACTTTTTGATACAATAGCTGGGTCCCATATTGGGGTTCTGTGACAGAGACTTATATTAGTTTGCTCTTTGACCCTCTGTCCTTCCTTAAAGAGCCCAGACTCAACTTTTAGTTGAGTGGTGGTATAGCTGGTAAAGTGCACATATCATAGGAAGTGCACAAGGACCTGGGTTCAAGCCCCAGGTCTCCACCTCTAGAGGGGTAGGCTTCAGGAGCAGTAAAGAAATTATGTAAGTGTTTCTCTCTCTCTCTCTCTCTCTCTCTCCTCTCTCTCTCCTTCTTTCTCTCCCCATTCCCCCTCAGTTTCTTTCTGATTTATCCTAAATAAATGTATTTATTTATTGGAAGAAAGAAAAAAGAAGAGAGAGGAGGACCATGCCTTTGTCAGATTTGTCCCAATAGCCAGGTTTATCCAAATCCCTTCTCTGAGACATCATGGGACACAAGCAATTTTGACCAAGAGTGGAAACAGAACTTAGCTAGGAGACTTTTTTTTTTTTAATGCAGCCATTAAACCAACATTCTCATCTATATCTCTTGGGACTCCAGCTTCCCAGAACCATCTGTGCACTAAGGGACCCAGGGAGTGTTCTCTGTGGTCCCCCTCCCTACACCCTTATTGTCTGGAAAGCTTCCTCTGTGTTGAGAAAAACTTGCTGAGGGATGTGGACCCCTCACTGCCCTCTGCAGTGAGCACAGATCCAGCCTCTCTCTAAGCCCTTCTCTTGCTCTAGGACCTTCTTCCAGCCTCCTTGCTGGTCTTTCTGCACCCAGATTCTCCTTCATGTTGAGCTCTGCCACTTTCCTCTATCTAGATTGTCAAGTCCAGAATGTTTCTTTGGACTGTCAGGCCAAAAATGACTGTAGACCCAGGCAGGCTGCTCTTCATTCCCACTCATCCTCACCCTCCAGCTCCACAGCCCCCTGTGTACTGCTTACAGCATTTCCAAGACAGAGTTCCCATTCCCATCCCGCCAGGCCCACCAGGCTCACCTTCCCCCTGTGAATGCCTCTCAGCTCTTTCTTTTTTGTCATCTCCCCAGCACTCACCGTCTACACTGCACCCTTGGCATTTAGATTCTGCTTTAAATTGTCAGACAAATAGAATCATTTACAGGCGGCAGCTAGCTCAGTGCTTGGCACATGGCAGGTGCTCAGTAATTATGTCCTAGATGATGGGCTCATTTATTCACTTATCTAGCTGGTGTAAATTGAGTGTCTGAGCTGTATACCAATGTGCCTCTTTGATCATACCTATTTCATGTGCTGCCACTCTCCTGCCTTGGAAAGACACTTGTGAGCTTGATTGATCTGCATGTTAGTTAATGAGTCACTATTATAGGAGCCTGCTTTCAACAAAGGCCAGAGCAGAGGAGGGAGGGGAGAAAGCATGAGTACACTGTGTACCCATCCCCGAGCTGCAGGGTGGTATGTGTTGTACAGTCTACTAGGTCTAATTAGTTCCTGTGTTCAGATCAGATGCTCTAAAATGCAGTGCACATCACACCTGACCAGGTATGAGTCATTTTATGGCTCTGGCCTTCCATGCAGTATTTTCCCATTATAGACCTAGTAATCTTTTGCTCACATTTAAGGAGGTGATTTGGTGAAAATTGTGCCCCAGAGATGGTTGGAAGTCATGATGGTGGTGGAAATGTGCAGAGGCTCCTGACTTCCTGCAGGGACTGGACTTCTGCTCCTTCAGAAGGTACAGCAGGTCTTTCACTGAGTTTTGAGTATGTACCTGCTGGGGTCCAGATAAAGGTCTCTCGGAGGCTCGAGAGGCTGAGCCATAGCGCCTGCCTGCTGCATGGGCTTGATACTCACTGGGGTGCTACGCTAGGAGGCAGTGGAGTGGCAAAGAGCGTGGCCTCTGGTGCCTAGTGAATCCCAGTTCTTACACTTAGGTGCCTGATCTTAGGCAAGTTGCTTAATGTCTGTGTTTCCCTGTCTGTATAATGGAGGTGATTGTGATAGCTCTTGTTGTGAGTTAGTCATGAGTTCATGTGTGTACAGTGCACAGAACAGTGTTCAGCATCTTATAGGTGTCAGTTCCTGAAGCGACAAATCCCACAGAAGATGATCAAAGATTATGATTAAGCATATTAAAGAATTTTCTAGGACAGAGATCTTCAAAGTTCTGCCTATGAGCCAAATCCAGTTTAGTGTTTGCTTGTTTTTATTGGAACACAGCCACAACGACTCATGTGCGCACACCATAGCAATATCCAGAGTCTAGTACTTGTGACAGACATAGAGGGTCTGCACAGGGCTAAGCACTGTCATCTGCCTCTCTCTAGGAATAGCTTGCCTACCTTTGTTCTAGATCAGGGGTGAGGAATCTTCTTTCTGCCATGGGCCATTTTGATATTTATAACATCACTGTAGGCCATAAAAAATTACCAGCTTAAAAATTAGCACCAAATGTTGCTATGAAAAAAGCTCCTGAATTTATTAAATTTCAAGCCCCACTTGCAGTTACTTTGACAAGGCCAGGCCAAATGGTTTGACTGGCCATATGCAGCCCAAAGACCAGATATTCCCTACTCCTGCTCTAGATAATAACCCCTGTGAGGAATCAAGAGCTTAGCAATCAAGATGGCAAATATTCTTCCATTACACATTGTCTGAGCCCCTGGCATGGCCTGGTACATTGACCGGCGCTGGCAGTACAGAGGCCCCCCCCCCGGTAATTCCTGGGGTAGTGGAGGAACACATAAATGGATCAGTGGCACTGTGGCAGGTAGGAGCTTACCCAGGGTGAGGGGAAGAGGAACCAGGGAGCCTTTGGGAAAGAGGAAGCTCCACCATGAGGAGACCTTGCTAGAAGAGTAAGGGGTGAAAAGGGAGACACCCAGAAGCTTGGGTGATCACACAGACTAGGGGTGGGGTAGGGGGAGCAGAACATATTTTGAGCCCCCCCTTTTGTATTTCAAGGCAGGAAATGGCAGTGTTTTTCTGCAGGGCAGGACCGTGGAGAGTGAGAGATGGGAAGGAGATCCCAGGGTGATGCCTTTGGTTATCAAGGGACTTGGGGAAAGCATTGCCAGCTGCATGACAAGGGCCAAGACAGGCCCATACACTAATGTCAATCATCCCACCCCCTCTGCTATCTGCTGTGAGCCTCTACCCTCCCTCATCTCTACTTCCTAACCTCTGTCTCATGCTATAACCCAGAGACTGGCCCCCTAACTTTCCACCATTGCTCAATGCTGTTGCTCCTAAGACAAAAATCTTACCTCACCCCTTTGCTTATTCTCCTAAAATTCCTTTTTGTCTTTAGAGCAAAGCTCCAAATCTTTACCATGAGAACCCTCCCTATGCTGACTCCTTCTCCTTCTCTCCATCCTCCACCATCCCTGTCATTTGAATGAATCCAGATCAATTAGAAGTCTCTTGACACTCCTTGCTTCCCCAGCCTCTCACCCATTCACCTGCTTCTCCCGCTGCCTGGATTTGCTTTCCCTTTCTTCTGTCTTGAATGCCAGTTTTCCTCCTGAACTCAGCTGGGACTTCACTTCTCCTAGAAGCCTTCTTTCCCTTTCTCTTAGCTAGTGACATCCACCTCCCCTTTTGCCCTGTCTCTGCTCTGATGCACTAATACTGGGACATCCCTGAGAACTCCACACCTAGAAAGAGGGCCCAGCAGACTTGGTGCCCAGGTTCATGTGTAAGCCCAGTAGTAATTTGTTTGCAAGACACTTTAGGGTAAGGTTCTGCAAGTGTTGGACTGTTTGCTTTGGACAAAGGGGGAACCTACCCAACTTGAATCCATTGAAATTCTTTTCTACTTCTTGCACTATGGAACAGGAAACAGAAGCACCATCAGCCTCCTGTTTGAGGATTAAAGACTTTCATAAGACTAAAATGGACAAAAAAAGACCCAGGCTACAGATTAGCTCTTTGCACTGTTGGTCCAAGCACACTGTCACCCAGACTGAGGCAGCGAGCTGGTGTGCTCAGTTTGTTGACCCACTGTTGAGAGACACTGAACACTTGTTCTGGAGAGTTTGGTCTCTCTCAGAGTTCAGGTTTTATATGTCTGCAAATGCCCTCTTCCTTCTCCCAGAATTCATTTTCCTTCACCTGACAGAGACTTCTGTGACCTTCAGAACTCTCTCAGATGCCATGAGCATGAATAGCTACCTGACTGTGTTCACTGCAGGGACTCATCCCTCACCACAGTATCTACCAGCCTGTGATGAGATGATCAGGCTTATCACTGGGTTTCAGTGCCAGCACTATGAATCCAATGCTCCTGGCAGCCATTTTTTTTTTCCTTTTTAAGAAAGAAATTGAGGGGGGGGAGGCAGAGAGGGAGAGAAAAAGAGAAACACCTGCAGGCCTGTTTCACTGCTCATGAAACTTCCTCCCTGCGGATGGGCAACGAGGGCTCAAACCAGGTCCTTGCACATGGAAACATGTGAGCTCAGCCCAATACTCAACTGCCCAGCTCCTGGTCAGTTTATTTTTCTGTCTGTCTTGGTAAGTGAGAGCCAAAATCAGGGGCCATATCTGACTTCTACTGAAACTCACTTCCTAGTTTAGCATATACTGTCTAACAGGACTGATACTGGTCAAGAGAGTAGAATGATGCCACTGTCTCCTTCCTGAAACATTCACTTACTCAAGAAATAAACAAATCAAATAAACAAATAAAAAAGACGGCTGAAAAGCAGGCAGAGTCAAAGCTGAGAGAAACTTCTGCAGGTCCCTGGAGACAAGATGTTGAGATTTCACATGTGGCCAGGAAAAAAAAAATTGTCACCAAACCCACAGGGACTTATGTGTATTAAAGCGTGAAGAAATAGTCTAATCACCTCACACTTAGCCAGATGTGCCTGGTGTTGCCATGACAGCCCCTAGAATTGGCCAGATGTGCCATGAACATCTTTGGAAAACATCAGGGCCCCCCAGAGACTATACGGCCTGAAGAGAAATAGCTTGCATTCATAAAAGTGACATAGAAATTCTTAGTCTGGGGAGTTGGGCAGTAGTGCAGTGGGTTAAGCACACGTGGTGCAAAGCATAAGGACCAGCTTAAGGATCCTGGTTCGAGACCCCGGCTCTCCACCTGCAGGGGGTTTGCTTCACAGGCAGTGAAGCATGTCTGCAGGTGTCTGTCTTTCTCTCCTCCTCTCTGTCTTCCCCTTCTTTCTCCATTTATCTCCGTCCTATCCAACAATGATGACATCAACAACAATAAAAACAAGGGCAACAATAAATAAATAAATATTAGAAAAAAAAAAAGAAATTCTTAGTCTGTATGGAAATCCATGTGACACGGTGTCATGGGGACTGTGGGACTTAACTGGAAAGCTTCTTAATTGCCTCCAGTCCCTAAAAAGTGTCACCTGGCAGTCTCTGTTTGCTCTCTAATCCTGTGTTCCCTCCTAGGTGATCAAGCTTGCCTTTGAGGAGTTTGACTTGGAGAGGGGCTATGACACTCTGACAGTCGGGGACGGTGGACAGGATGGGGACCAAAAAACAGTTCTCTACATGTAAGTGAGACAGAACATGTGAATTTTGACTCAGGTGGTGAGATGGGCTTGCTTGGTCCTTCTTGGTCCCCAGATCACACTGCAGCAGGGACAGGTGTCCTGTAGTGCTCCTGGCTTCAACAATAGTCCATCCCCTCTGCCTCTCTCCACTGCTCCAGAGGGAAATGCAATTGGATGGAATTCTCACTGGAAATAGATAGGAACAGTGTAGAATGAGCAGTCTGCTAGGAAGTGGTGGGAAGAGTCTGGAGCAGCCCACATGGCTCTGGTTTCATATGCTTTTTCTTCTTTTTTCTTTTAAATCATTGGGGCTTCATTTCTCAGAACTAACTTTTCAACAAAGAGAGAGAGAGAAAGAGAGTGAGTGAGATCACAGTGCTGAAAATTCTTTCAGTGCAGTAGAGGCCAGGCTGGAACCTGAGTTGTGCTCCTGACAAAGTTGGTACACTATTCAGGTGATCTGTCTTGCTGGCCCTGGCTCTCTGCTTCTATGCAGAACCTTCTTCTGCCTCTTGGGAGTTTCTACTAAAAACTATGTATGTCCCTGACTATCTGACTTTAGATAGAAACAACAGAAATGTTACTAACTTCCCTGCACTCTTAGAACTATCTGAGTAGTAGATAGTTTCAAAGAATTGGGACCACATAGATGTAGTAGCCATATGTTTGCAGTGCAGAATGATTACTATGACATAGTCTAGTCAAGGGAAAAGATAATACATTTCTTTGCTCTAGGATTCCATTGTGTTGGGCCTTTGCTGGGAGATGTCACTCTTCCTTTGTCTATCACCATTAGTATGGCACACATCAGGAAAATGCTCCCAGCTTCAGAGAGACAGCCAGACCTGACCTCATTCAACCAACCCCTTCTCCTACCAAACAGGAAGTAGAGGCATGGGAATTCACATACCTTGAATACCTACTATGTGTCAGAATACTATGAAAGGAGATTTCCACCCCCACCCCAGCACTTATTTATATAATTCCCATTTGCAAATGAATGTGACAGGCAGACTTTGTAATCAGGTCTCTGGTGCAATCTAGATTTACCACTCTGGTTGAATAACTAACACGTATTCTCTTTAGAATAGATCCATCTCAAACCTTTAAGAGGACAAATGCAAAGGCCTGGGCTTCTTTGTTCTCATAATTAGGTCAAACAGAGGAAAAGCGGAGGCCTTGCCCATCTCCCTTACTCACTGTCACTTTAGAGTCAGGAGCCAGCCCTGCCTGTCCCTCAGCCTCACTCATCACAGAATGTCAAATCCTTTGGCCCAGAGATGTCACATAAGCCAAGTGACTTGTATTTCAGGTGGTTTAGCCTACCTTCACCCTCACAACACTCATAGTACACTGATCGTTCTTTTTTTCCCACTGATCATTTTTCTGCAGCCAACATAATGCTGCACCCTAAGCTTTAAGACCCCAAGATGGAGCAAAGATTAGGACTCATCCATTCTCCCTCTCTATAATACTCCAATTCCCCTTCTGTGTTGGTGATCTGCCTATTCTCAGCAGGAGGAAGCCAGGTTTCATCTGGAAATCCCAGACTATGCAGTGGACTCTGGCTCTGCCACTCTCTAGCAGTCTGATGGGAAAGCCATTGCCAATTTTGTCTTTTCTTCTGCAGAATGGAATAAACAGCCCCTAACTCACTGGAATCCTGGGAGCATTACAAAAGACAATAGATAGAACATTGTCTGAATTAGGTAGACACCTGGTCAGTGTGAGTTAACTCAGAACCTTCTCTTAAATTCTCTTCTTGAGGAAGAATATATCCCTGCAGTAACAGCTGTGCTTTTCACCCTCTTTTAATTCTGGATGGAAGGAGATGATGTCTCATTCAAAGGAATGGCTGAGTTCCCACTGAGGAGAAGGGTTTCTGTGTCTTTTCTATAGTGTAGGTCACTTGAAAGATCAAAGGTTGCAGATGTATAGACACCTCCTTGAGTATGACTCTAGCTATGTGTCTCCTGTGCAAATGAAGACACAGATCACACAGATGTCTCATGTACCGAAAGGTCCGGGCTAGAAAACCGTGGTGGTTGAGTCTAGCTCTGCCTGCAGCCAAGGGGAGTCCCAGCACATCAGATAGGACTCCAGTGTCAGAAACAAACTGAGTCCCAGAATTTGCCCAAGAGTCCTGGCTCCAATATATTACTTGACATGTCAACAGTTCGCAATCATTCTGTTGGGCAACCATCCTGAAGTGCACACCTCTAAATTGCCCTCTCTTAACAGCCTGACAGGTACATCGGTCCCAGATCTCATTGTCAGCACCAACCATCAAATGTGGCTCCTCTTCCAGACGGACAGCAGTGGCAGCTCTCTGGGATTCAAGGCTTCTTACGAAGGTAACTCCTTTTGAAGAATTAAGGAACTTGCCCTGAATCAGACATCTGGGTTCCATATTTGAATCCTGGTTCTACTCTGCATTAACTTCTTTTCTTCAAGCATGCTATTTGGCTTCCAGAGTCCAGCCTCATCTTCTGATGTGTCTCCAGGGTTGCTTTGAGGATTATCTGGAATAAACCAGTGAAAGTCTAAGCACCTGACAGCAAGTGCATGTATCACTTCCATCCCCAAGTCATGCCTGTTTATAGAAACGGCCCTGTGAACTTTCTGAATCTCACTAGTATCTTATATTTATACTGGAGAAGTAGTTTTATAATCTACCCTATTGACTATCGTAGTGATAAAGAGACGGTGTGCACCAGACAGGACAGAGAAATACCATTGGTGGCCTGAGGAAGCTGTAGCCAAGGGTGACTTTCATCTCTTGGTGGAAATGGGCATTAGGGAAATGGCAAACTCTGAGGCTCAAAAGATACCACCACCATCACCCTTCCATGCATTTCCAAACCTCCTGTTGACTGATAATCGACAATTACAATGCAGATAATGTCAGTCTCTGCCCCTAAGTTAATGCAGAAGCCGCTCACAAGCATTTATTTGAAACGACCCTACTAGGTGTCAGATCTAGACCAACACTAAGGAAATAGCTGCATCAGATCTAGGCCTTTGTTGTCAAGGGCCCTATGCTCTAGAAATGAGACACTGAAGAAAATATGTGGATACTTATTAAAGCAAGAAAATCACAGTAAACACAGTCAGTAGGTACAAAGAGGAGACAGTTGTTCTTAGGGCATCAGGAAAGATTAAAAAAAATTTTTTTTAGTGATGTAATATTGATTTACAAAATTATAAGATAACAGGAGTATAATTCCACACCTTTCCCACCACAGAGATCAAGAAAGTGAGTCTTAGGTCTTTAATGGGTTTTATGTATTTATATTTAAGGATTTGTTTATTAATGAGAAGGAGTGGAAACCAAAGCATCACTCTGGCATATGAGATGCTGGTGACCAAACCCAGGGCCTCATGCTGAAGAATTCAACACTGAATCCACCGAGACACTTCCTGAGTCCCACCTTTGGTCTTTAAAACAACTCAGTAGTTACCTATATTCCACATATGGGTAAAACTAATAATTTTGTTTGTTTGTTTGTTTCTGGGCTTTTTTTGCTTGTTTGTTTGTTTGTTTTTTCCTCTTTACTTACTTCATATAGTACAGTCACCTCTAGTTCTATCTGTGTTGTCCCAAATTTTACCATGTCATTAATGTGATAGGAGGACCATGCTTCCTCTGACTCTCTGGGTAGAATCCTTCCTGACCTTTTCCTAACTTCTAGTGGTAGCCATCAATCCTTGATGTTCTTTGGCTTAGGCTGGCAACGTATCAGTCTCCTCTGGTGTTGTCATATATTTCTGTGTGTCTCTCTGTCTCCTTTATGAGACTGCCAGTCATATTTGATTAAGAGCCCACCCTACTGACAAGTCTACCCCTATGTTCTCAGCTGCCTTATTAACAATAGCCAAAGAGTGGAAGCAGCCTAAATTCCCATCCTCAGATGATTGGATAAAGAAGTTATGGGAAGGGGTCGGGCAGTGGCGCACCTGGTTGAGCGCACATGTTGCAATGTGCAAGGTCCCGGGTTCGAGCCCCTGGCCCCCACCTGCAGGGGGAAAGCTTTGTGAGTGGTGAAGCAGGGCTGCAGGTGTCTCTCTGTCTCTTCCTCTCTATCACCCCCTTCCCTTTTGGTTTCTGGTTGTTTCTATCCAATAAATAAATAAAGATTAAAAAAAATGTTTTTTAAAGTTATGGGATATATATTCCATGGAATACTACTCTGTAATAAAAAAAAGATGATATTAGGGCAGGGTAGATAGCATAATTGCTATCTGAGTCTGAGTCTCCAAAGTCCCACCAGGTTCAATGCCCCACACTACCATAAGTCAGAGCTGAGCAGTACTGTGGTAAAAAAAAAAAAATGATGTGTCCTTTGGGACAAAATGGATGAAACTGGAGGTGATTATACTTAGCAAAATAAGTAGAGATATGAAAGACAGCTATCAGATGGTTTCACTCATATGTGGAATCAGAGATCTGATTTGCATAAACTTGTCAAAAAATCCAAACAAAATAGAAACAAGCAAACTGTTAGATTTATGAGAACTATGGTGGTTATCTTAGGGAGGTGGGAGAGTGGGGATACATAACACTGGTGGGAAGTGTAGTGTGGAACTATAAACTGTAATATTAACAATCTTGGAACAAACTATTAGTAACAAATAACAAAAGTTTAAAAAGATCTCACCCTACTGCAGTAGGACCTCAGCTTAGCTTGAGTACTTCTGCAGAGACCGTTTCCAAATAAAATCATGTTCACAAGTGCAAAGGATTAAAATCCAACATATGATTTTTGGAGTACATTTAATTTAACTTCTAATAGGAAGCTAGCCCATGTCTCCACAGTCACATGATGTCCAGTAGGATACAGAAAATGGAATCCTGGTCTATGAATAGGTAATGTCTAGATAAGACAGAACAGCAGGTGGAGAATGTCTATGGAGTAAAAAGTGATGAGTTCACATTCTGATTCTGGGACTTGAGAAATAGCTTCTCATCAAGTAAAGTACTTGCATTGACATGCATAAGACTCAGTTGCCAGCCTTGGCACCACGTGAAAGGTTCTATGACAGTGGGGGAAACTCTTGTGTTGTGTTGCTTTTCCCTTTCTCTGCCTCTCTCTCATTCTCTCTCTCTGAATGAAGAAAGAGGCCTACAACACACACACACACACACACACACACACACACACACACCTTCTTTCACTTTTTAGCTCAATGGAAGGTCAGGGAGGGAGCCTCTTAAGGCTTTGTTTCTTTATCTATGAAATAGGAATTATATTGGGCTCCAGGTCACAGGGCTAGTGTGAAGATTTGTTTCAATAAAGAATGTGAAATAAGTATTGCTGGTTAGTGTAATCAGTGAGTGAGTATCCAGAAAATTAATTTAGTAGGCTTTTCACAAGGTTATGCACAAGTAGGACAATTGACAGAGCGCCAGGCAATGCTGGAGAGGTTGGGGCAAAGGAACCCACCTGCAGTGCTGAGCATCATTCAGAAAATGAAATGAGATCTCAGAAAGTTCCTTACACAGTACCTGGCACAGAGAAGTATCTACCGCAGGGCTCACTAAAGTTCCTCTCCACGTAAACCTTCCCTCATCACCACACTCTTCTGCATTGTCACTGTTTTCTGGGGACCTCTGGCAGTCACGCTAGTTCTGTCAAGCATTGGTCCCCACCTTACAAGGTACTTAGCACCAACTCCTCAGCTGGCTAAGACAGGAGATAGTTCACTGTGCCCACAATGCTGGTGTGGAAGCAAAAGTGGCAGAGGGCAGATCTAATCACAGAGTGTTTCAAAGTCTGTAAGTGTCCGTTCATCCTCTGGCACTGCAGGGCCTAGCCCAGTGCCTGGCTCATAGATGTGCTCAGCAATACTCCCAGAATTCAACTTCAGTGACTCCTTACAAGGGCATAACTGCTTTTCAACACCTTCTCAACCCCCTTTTCAACCACTCTGCCCCCTCTCTATGCTCAGGTCCCCAAGAGTCCACTTGGTCACATGGTCACATGGTCACACCCGTCCCCATTAACTTTCCACCCAGGCAGACCCAGTGAATGATGGAGTTCTGCCATTGGTTCTGTCTCTCATCTCTGGAGCTGGATTTTGCCATCTGTGAAAAGGGTCTGCTGAACAGCTAGCTACCTCACAGATGTTTCATGAGGACTCTAGGTGGTAAATAGCCAACACAGGGTCTGGCTTTTTTTTTTTGCACTCAGTTGAGAACCTGCTTCCTCTCCTGACACCACCCCCCCCAGCCCTGCAGCCCCTCTCTCAACATATACCCATGATCCAAAGCTTCAGAACTATACTGCCTAGCCCCCATCCCCTTTATAGCTCCTCCTTTTTAGCCCAGCTCCTAGGGAATTCATTTAGACTAGAAAACCTGATTCAAGGGTGGAGGGTGGCTGGGATGCAGACGTTCTACAAATAGCAAAAGGCATTTGCGGGCAGAGACCACCCTCAGGTGCATCTGCCACCATCACAGTCAATTCCCACCTCTCTCCAATACAGAACCAGAGAAGCTTCCTCAGGGCAGACAGCACTGCAGTAAAACACACATCTCTCATTAAAAGTGTGAGTCCCTGGACGTGGAAATTATAGTGAATTTATTTCCCAGAATTCTTCCAGTTCTGCTTGTCACAACCCCAGGTCAGGGCAGGAGAGGACTGGAGCTCTGTTGATGTCTGAGTCGCCAGAGCCAAGAAACGCAGTCCCCCCGCCATGGGAGCAGCCAGCTGTAGGAAATGCATTCATAGTTGCAATTGCTTTGCTTCCCAGTAGAACAAGAAATATTTAAGGAACAGGCAATTAGTCCTTACCAGAAACATTATAAAATTACATACAACTTGCTAACAAGTTCTAACATCAATCTGGGAATTGCCTCACATCTGAATGCTAAATCTGGGAGGCTGACCCAGGGGAAGAAGAAGCGAGAACATTGACCCTGGAGAAACGGAGGAATGGCATGGTGGAGATTATACATAAACAATGCCTAATACGCCAGGGATTCTCTGTTGGAAATGACATCCCCTGGCTATCACACTCTTTCTCCTATTACATGTTACAGACTCTGTTCAAGACGCTGGGGCTAGAGGAGAGCAAGACAGCCTGTGCTTGCTCCTAAATCATGTACTGTTTCACAACTATAGGGGAAATGTGGGGAGATGGAGACATATCAAGGGGGGGGATGGTCTGTGAAGCTTACCTGTAGGCAGCAGGGAATGCTCCCAGAAGGAGCCAGCATCTAAAACATACTTAAAGGATGGAAAGGAGCTGGCCAGACATCCCTGAGGGAGGTTGGCTTAGGAAGCTGACCTCTGAATAGAGCTAGAGCTAAGTCCTTCACAGAAATAAAGTCTGAGAACAAGTAGGGAGAAGGTACTAAAGCTAAAGCCAGCCCTCTGCAGGGAGCAGTACACCCCCTTCTCCAGACCTAAACTCTGGTGGTAGGCACAGGTGCGCTTCCTAGCAGATTTTCTGTCTGTGGTAATTATAAAGGAGGCCAGGAGCAGTTGACCAGTGTCCCTGACTCCTCTCTCAGCCTGACACTGCCTCTCCCCCTCCCCACTGGAAATGTCAAACACACAGCCAGTTTTGGTCTCGAGTCTAAAATTTTTCAAGACATTTCTGCTTCTTCTTGGTTCATCTCCATAATCTGACTGACCCAAACCTTCCAATTTTAGCCAGGAATAGATAAAACAATGTTCTAAGACTCTCATTGGGTTTCCATGCCCTTAATATATTCTCAGAATCTGGGAGCTAGTTTACCCAGATACAGACAACCACTGCCTCCTTCATGGAATCCCAGTGGGATCCTTCCCTCACCCAAGTCTGCCCCTGGCCCCTTGGGGGTAAAGAAGGCAAAAAGAGAATGCTGCATTAGTAAAATATGCCAGGAACTATCGTGCCACATAGATACACTCTCTAAAGACATGGGGTTTTTGCAAGCTACAATTTAGGACTAAAACAGACAGCATGGAGGCAACTTAATTATTCTAAAGGTACATATTCACCTCTGTATTTCAATCTGCTTCAGCCTGTAATGTTCAGCCCATTATAGTGTAGTGGAGGATGGAAGTGAATAGCATAAAAGGTATCCACATCTCTGTCCTATTTGTGAAAAACATGTGCAGAGAGTACAGTTATACAGAGTTTTTTCCTGCCCTCTTTTGACTTTCCACTCTCACAAGTATAAAAGTTGAGTCAGATATGGTTCTTGGGAAGTCTGTGAGATCGAGCATACCTAGAGATCTTCCTAACGTACTGAAAGAAGTCAGGCCACTTGCCAAGAAACTGGATTGATGGAGCCATGGGTTTGTAGGGTCCAGTATGCATACAGAACTGTGTTTGGTTCTGGAAATGCAAAGAACAAAAAGTGCAGGATCCCTAGCTTTGAGGATCTGACAGACTACTAGATAGGAGATAGACAACTTGTCACTCCTTGAATCAGGCCTTTCCAGGCCTCAGATCACCTTTCTGGCTCCATGTCACTCCCTGCCACCTTGGGCTGCTGAGTAGTCTCCAGATACTGCACCATCTTCCTGCTTCTTTACTTTCATCCTTCCTGCCACCCTCCCCTGATTATTCCTCAGACATTTATCATTGAATCTTCTGTGCCTTGTTTTGTATAGAAATTGTGAATGTAGACACCTTAAAAGTTTTTGTCCTTGAGAAACTTTCCATCTGACAGTGAGAAATGTCCCCAAACTTTAGCTGTTTCTAAGCAAGCAGCAGCTATAACAGAAAATTGTCTAGGGAAGCTGGGAAGGAAAGGAGAGAGGAAGCATGAGCCCTCCTGAGTCTGGAGAGAGCCTGGAGTGGGAAGAACTTGAGCTGAGCTGACACTGAAAGATGCTTCTTAGGCAGACAAACAGGGGGTGTTCATTCAGGAAGTAAGGACAGCAGGCGTCCTGCTAGAGACATTTGAGAGCTTCTGCCGGCAATGGGACAACAGCAACAATGAGGAAACACCTACAGGTTACTGGTTATGTGCCAGGTGCTGGACATTTTGACAATTGTCTTATTACACACAAGCTCATTTAATCCTCAAAACAACCCTCTAAGGTCGGTGTTGTTATTACCATTTCCATTTCACAGATGACAAAACTCAGGCTCAGAGAGAAGAAGAAATGTGCTCACAGCCTACTACTTAATGTCAGAGCCAGGTTTTAGATCCAGGATGTTGCAACTTCAAATCTGTTCCTTTTGTGCTGTATAAATATCAAGGTCAGAGATGCACAAAGATGAGACTAAAGTGGGAGGGAGTAGGTGGGGAACCACCATGCCAAGGGACAAGGGTTTTAATCTGCGGATTTCAGGAAGCCATGAAAGAATCAATAGCAGAGTGCAGTCACGATGGGATTTTTATTTCTGAGTGATCTTGCACGGCCTTGCAGAGTTGGAGTAAAGGAAAGAGGCAGGCAGACAGCTCTTCTCTGCTCCCATCATCCTGGTGAGAAGTGTCCAGGTGTCCAGGCACGACCTCAGATGGAGAGAGAAAGGGTGGAGAGCAAAGGATGCCAGGAGACTTATTAGGAGAAGATGCAAATATGAGGTGGTTAGGGAGGGCTGCAGGTGGGGAAGGGGAGACAGATTCTAAGCTGAGTCCCATGTCTGGCCTGAACAACGTCCAAGAAGTTTATTTCAATCAGAGGTCAGAGCTGCCTCTGCTTCCCCCATGGTTGTGTAGTCAGGGACACACCTCCTCCTTGGCCCTCATAGTTTATGCCATTTATCATTTATACATTCGCCTGGATGTGAGTTCTCCATGGGCAGAGGCGGTGGCTCGGCTCTAAATGTTTAGCATAGAGCATGACACATATGGCAATCTCTGTGCAGTAAGCATTAGCTGAATTCACACATGAACCAGAGAGTTGTCTGTGTTCCTGTGGTGCTGTGCTAAGTGCTGAGGACACAGTGACCAGCAGTACAACATCACTGGACTTGTGTTTTTGAGATTGGGGAGACCAAAAATAAGGGAGATCAGCCTGTATACAACAAGTAGGAAGGGTGATTGAGTGGGTCCATCAAGGTATCCCTGATGCCCAGCTAGACAATAAGCTCCCCCAGAGGAGATTTTTGCCCTTTCCCCAGTGTTTTATCCCCAATGTCTAGAGTGGTAACTAATGAAATGAATAAGTGGATAGTTACACAGGGCAGTCAGTGCTAAAGAGTAAACAAAAGGGATAATGTCAGAGAAGAAAAAAAAAAAAAAAGGACATAGGTAGTGGGCCAACGAGGCAGTTCACCTGGGATGTTGCCTACTTTGCCATGTATACCACCCAGGTTCAAGCCCCAGCCTCCAAGGCACTGGGGGAACCTTCAGTACTATAATGTTTCTCCTTTCTGTCTTTCTCCTTATTTATTTGAAAATTTTGGCTTTACCGCAAAGCCCCATCATTGACAAGAAGTCTAAAATGTGCCATCAGGAAAGGCACCTTTAAGGAGTTGACATCTTAGGACTTAGCTCTACTTAAGAGGGAAGGAGAGGAGGCTATAGCTCAGTCTGAGGGACTTTGTAGACCAGAAGGAATTAATGAAGTCCCAGCTGCTTGGAATTGCAGTCCAAGATTGCACTTCCCTTCTTCCTCCAAGCAGTACTGCCTTTGCATAAGCACATCAAATGGTGAGTTCACAGACACATGATGCAGCTTCTCCTGTACAGATGTTGGCATAAAAGAGGATTCCAATTTGATGCTAGAAATTGAAAAGCCTGGGGAGAAGTCAGAGAGGCTGATCATAGATGATAGGAATATAACAGCCAATAAAGAGGGAAGCAAATGTGCTGAGTGGCAGAGCCCAGTCCTGATGGGTCCCAAGGCTCCCTCCCCATGAAGCACTCCTCTCATGTCTTCCAGCTTGCATTTGTCTACACAGGGAATGAATGAGATAAACACTTGTAAAATGCGATTGTATTCAACTGGCTCTCAGGAAATTGCACATATGATTTGTTTCATGTTAAAATTTGTTTTATCAACTCACAGTTCTGGGCCCTGGCATCAGACTTGCTCAGTACTTGACCCTGAGGGTCAAAGTCAAGTGCCTTTCAGACAGGACAGTCAAGCAAAGCAGGGACCTTGGTTCACAGCAGGTGTTGATGCTGGCCTGGGAGGGAAGGGCCACACCAGGATAAGAGGCATCTGAGGACATAAGCCAGCTCCCAATCCCCTCTGCCTTTTTGGAAAGAGGTCCTGAAGTCTCAGACTAGCTGACTCTGTTCTTCCTCTTCCTCTACCCAGTGCTGGTTCTGTGCTCTACACTTCACCTACCTATGGCTTGGACCACTTTGCCACTGTTTCCTTAAACCTGACTTCCCCCTTGAGGTCACTGTGATGGAGTAGCTCTCTCTAGTGCTAACAACTCATGTCCCTAGAACTGGTGAACATCACATAGGATCCTGTGTTATTCCACATATGCCAGTATGTCAATGTCCTATCTCTTTTGACCCCATTCTTCTCAGCTCTGCCACTTCCTATTCTTCCTCATCAGTGCCATCTGTCTTTCTCTACTTCAGGTCAGACACATATAGTGCACTGCTTTGCCATGTGTATGACCTGGGTTTGAGCCCTGTGCCCCCTGCATTGAAGATTGAAGGAAGCTTTGGTGCTGTGGTCTCTCTCTCTCTCTCTCTCTCTCTCTCTCTCTCTCTCCCTCTCTTTCTGTGTGTGTCTTGATCTAAGAATAAAATTAAAGTAATAATATCCTCAACACCTTGTCCCTTTGCCCTTGCATTTCTCCAAATCCACCCCTACCCCTTAATCAGTTTTACTGTCCCTTTCTCCACTTGTGCATAAACCAAATTTCTGAGAGTTTCTAGAATATGTCTTAGAGTCCTAGTCCTGCTCAGTGGTGTCTCTGAAAATGTGTCTTCCCTAACCTCCATGGGCTCCAGAGCTACTTGGCCCTCTGTCGGGTCATTAATCCCTCTTCTTCAGAATGATTGCTTCATCCATTTTGATCAACTTATCAGATCCTTTTCCCCAGGACCGGTCTCTCACCTTTAGAAAGACCATGATCTCTTCCTCCACTTAGAAAATAGAAGCTACAACTGACAAAATAGCTCACCTAGATAGTATGTGAGCCAGGACTGGCCACCACACTAGAGAAAGCTTTGGTGCTATGGTGTCTTCCCCTCTCTGTCTCTAGCTTCCCTTTCTTTCTTTCTTTCTTTCTTTCTTTCTTTCTTTCTTTCTTTCTTTCTTTCTTCTTTTTTTTAACCAGAGCACTACTCTGGTTTGTGGTGGTGCAAAGGATTAAACCTGGGACTTTGGTGCCTCAGGCATGAGAGTCTCTTTGCATAACCACTGTGCTATCTATCCCCTGCCCTCTAGCTCTCTCTATCTGGGAAAAGAAAAAAAAATAGCCTGGACCAGAAGGAAGAGAGGGAAGGAGGGAAGGAGGGAGGGAGAGAGGAAAGAAGGGAAGGGAGGGGCAAAGAGGGGAAAAAAATAGAGCCTGTGTAATCCCAAAATTCCATTCAGCCTCTGCCATATAGCTGCCACCTGTCACAAGGGAGGGAGTTCCTGGTCTCTCGGTCCTATATGCTCTCCGTCCATACCTCCTCCTTTCTCAGCATCCCCTGAAATATTTCCTGTGCTCTCTTCTGTATCTTCTTGTTTACCATTCAATCTGCATCTTGCTTTCTTTGTTCCACCTAAACAGAAATGATCAGATTTCATCCCTCTTGAAAGTACTTTTAAACTGCTCTCCTCAAGGCCACATGCCTCATGAATTGCCAGCTAATTTCTCTCTTTTCCTTCGCTACCGAGAAATGTGTTCTTTAAAAGTCATGCTTGGGGCCAAGTAACTAGCTCAGTGGGTAGACTGCAGGACTTGCAAACCTAAGACCCGGCTTCTACTCCAGCACACTGCTCCACTCTCCCTCTCCCTCTCTCTGTCTCTCTGGCTCTCTGTCTCTCTCTATCTCTCTCCCCCTATCTCCCTCTCTCTCGTTCTCACTTTCCATGTCATTCTCTTTTTCTCTCACACATAAATAAATCTTTATTTAAGAGTACTTAACACAAAGAGTACTTACTGAAGTCATCGTCTTCCTTTGAGCTCTTGCCCCATCACTGCACTCACTCTGCTGCTGCCAGTCTCTACGGGATACTGCTGACACTGTGACCTCCCTCTGCTAACTTGTTTTTCAGTCCTGTTTTAACTTCCTCGGCATTTGATGCCATTCGTTTTATTTTTAGATAAGACTTTGCTCCTGAATTTAAAGCCCCATGTAGCCACTTCCTACTAGTAATCCCACTTGGAACTGCAGCAAGTACCTTAAAACTCTGCATGCCCTTCCTCCTCCTGCTTTCCTGTCAGTGACAACAGATGAGCTGCCCAGCCCCCCCCCCTTTCGTTCACTATAGACCCCTACTTCTCCTTCATCCCCCATATCCTCACTGTTGCCATGGGCTCTAGCTTCTTTCTTCTGTAGATCTCCCTAATCTGTCTGCCTTTATCATCTCCTCTGCCTCTACCCAGCCAAGAATGCTGTCAGAGCATCTTCATGGTCATTGTGAGCCTTCCACTAGAATGGAAGCTCTACAGAGGCAGGGTTGGTGTCTGCCTCATTCTCCACTGCATCCCCAGCACTGTGACTCACGCCAAGTAGACACTCAGATGTTTGTTGAAAAGGTCTTCTTGCCTTCAGAATGACTACCTTTAAACACTCTTCAGATGGGAGTCAGAATGATCTTTTAACATACACACTATGAAATGCTAACTAGAGTGAAGTCCTCTACTGGCTCCCCATGGGCTATTATCTAAAGTTCAATCCTATTAGGATACCACACAGGTAATGTCATCAGTTGACTTTTTGTGCCCTTTCCAGCCTCAGTTCTCGCCACTGGTAGAAAGTCCAGGTACTTGGAGAGGAGTAACATGAAACCGTGGTGAAGAAGCCTAGAACTATACTATCCAAGTTTGGATTTCAGATCTACAGTACCCTAACTCTGTGACTTTGGAGTATTATGCGATTTCTCTGTACCTCTTTCTTCCCTTTTAAAATAGGGAGCATAGTGTGCCTAGATCACAGGTGACTGCCTAACTGAAGTGAGTCAATACATATAATGAGTCAGTACGTGCTTAGAATGGCTGGCGGCACATAGTCAGTACTAGAACTGTTAGTCATAAAAGTAAATGTCAGTTCTAGTAATAATAATAATGAATGAGCTATAATTGCTGCTATCATTGCAGTCATACAAACAGTCTTACTCTGAGATTCTTACATGGCTCTCCCCCCACACACTAATTCACTTCTTTTTTCCAACTTTTTTGACATATCATTGACATAAAATTGTGTAAGTCTAAGTTGTACAGTGTGATGATTTGACATATGTGCATCTGGTGAGATGATTGCCACAATTAGATTAGTACACACAGTTATCATATCATGTCATGTACCATTCCTATGTGTTGACTTTTAAGAGCTACTGTCTTAGCAGCTTTCAGATACATAATATAGCACTGTTAGACTGCTGTCAATATCTATGCATTACATGATTAATCTTATGACTGGATATATGTTCCTTTTTGCCTGTTTACCTGGCCCCAACCCCACCCTAACACCCACTGTTCTATTCCACTGTCTCTGGCTGTCATTTTTGTAGATCCCTTGTATGACTAGTACCTTGTATTATTTGCCTTTCTCTGTCTGACTTGCCTCACTTAGCATATTGATCTCAAGGTTCATTCATGTAACAATAAATGACAGAGTTCCTTCACTGAATGATGTAGTCCTACTGTGTGTGTGTTAAGTTGCCTTGACTCATTCATTAGTTGAGAGACACTTAGATTGTGTCCGTGTCTTGGTTGTTGTAAATGATGGTGCAGTGAATCCTTGCAGGCTCCTACATGGCCTTCAGCTCTCAGCTGAGATATCACTTCCTTCAGGAAACTTAACCTGATGATAGAGCTTGCGTGGGGATGAGGCAAGCCCAACAGTTGCCTTGAACAAACAATTTAAAGACAACAAATGGCAAAAAAGAAAGCCCTCAATCATTAAGATGAATAATCTTTTAATATCTTTTTTTAAAAAAATGAAAGTTAGTATTCGAGGGATAGCTAACCAGGTAAGGCTGCACATGTCTTGCTGTGCCCATGATCTAGATTCGAGTCCTGGCACCCCATGGGAGTAGAGCATGGAACCAGGGGAAACGCCAGTGCCATGGCATCTCTCCTCTGCACTCTGTGTCTCTGCCTGAATGAAAAAGTCAGCCCCTGGGTAGCTAAGTCATGCATATACAATGCTGCGGCTCCTAAGACACACACACACACACGCACACGCACACGTACACACGCACATATGTAAACACAGAGACACAAATATAAAATATCCATAGTTTTTAAAAATCTACGTTTTAAATATTAAAGGACTCTGATGTCATGTTGAGTCTTAGGTTGTACTAAAGGCAGGATGGCTTAGCTTTGGTTCTCAAGTTCTAGTATTTTTCTTTGTTACAAACTTCATTTACATTCATTAGTTTTGCTTTTCTAAAAAAAGGATGTTGACACTAAGCTGTTCTTTACCCTGATTATTGTGTTGTGGGTGCCTCCTGGAAATGTGCACCCATGGGTGTTAGCTCCTCCATGTCCGGTTCCTCCCTCCAAGGTTGAGTTAGTGTTTATTCAGATGCTGCTTCCAGAGTACATCCACCCTGTGTCCTAGACACCAGCCTCCTTGTCTGCATCAGGAAGAAGCTGTTCTGTCCTTGAGAACAGAACTCATGTCTAGATCTCAGTGTCTAACAGGGACAGACATATACTAGATGCTGATTCTATGCTCTTATCACACTGATGGCAGGAGGAATTGCAGCTATGGGGACATGTGGAAAGGACTCTGTCTACACACAGGGGATACTTGTTCTGTTGAGCTGAGCTTCTCTTCAGACTAGCTGTTGTGGGGAGAAATGTGGGCAAATGTTCCCCATGCTGGTATAGGGGGTCATGGGCACAGCAAGGCATGTAATTTGCCTGGTGAGTTTACCTGGACAGCTCTGCCTTCACATGTTGGGTAAGTTTCACCTGGGCTGGGCTCAATAAGTCTACAGTGACATCCTTGCCTGGCTCTTGCATCCCAGAGAAGGCCAAGCTGCTTGCTGTTCCAGGTTGATGTGTCACCAGGGGCTGTTTCTTCCTACCCTTCCAATATGCAGGAGCTCTGAAGTCTAAAGTAAAGAGGCTACCATCCCAGGAATACCTCAGTATATAACCTTCCCCAGCCCTGTTCTCAGAATAGCAGGATTTAGTGCTATCAACTTTAGTGCTATCAAGGGGGTGAGGGTGGGGCGGGAGGCCAAGGGCACATATGAGGTAAAACCTGATATATGGTCACATGGAGTCCCCTTTCCCCACACACACACACTTGAGGGCCCTAGATGTTTGAGTTAGTATCTCTCGTTCTTTCTAACACACACACACACACACACACACACACACACAAATACAGTCCCAGCCATTGTGTACTTTTTCCTGCCAACTCAACAGGCAATTGGAGGCCCTGGTTTTGAGTTCACACAAATGCAACAGTCAAGAGTCCCTCCATATATAAGGCAGCACACAGGGCTAGCACAGGCAGTCCACATCAGCTCGCGGAAAGCCAGCTAGTTGAGGCAAGAAAAACTCTTGCAGCATCATCTTGTTAGGGTCACCCCCAACAACATTGGGGCCTGTGGCTTCTGACAGGTCCACAGAGTCATCTGCAGGAAAGTCAAGGGTCCTTTGGCTACAATGAGCTTGGGAAGGTGTCCAGACAACTTTCTTGATTACTCCAGCCCCCTCTTTTCCAAATCACAGGACGCTTACAGCCTCGCTTCACCATCTGTCACTTCAGTCCCTGTTCCCTCTTTCTCAAAGGACATCTTCCTCCCTGGAAACAAAGCTCTTCCCCCATACCCAGCCCACCCCACCCCACCCACACACACACTCCTTCTCCACCCTCTACCTCCTCCCCGCTTCATCTCTCACAGCACCAAGCACAGGGCTGATGGGAATGGGGTTGATTTCTGGATGCTCCAGGGACCTGGCCAGAACCCCTTTCCTGGAGCATGTGGGTCCTGATGGAGGCAGCCAGCTCGCCAGACCCCTGCATGTGCCCAGGTCCTCAGAGCTGTCTGCCGGAACCCACTGCACGTCTGACTCACCGATGTTGAATCAAATGAACTTTAAAAGCATACTTAATGAGTCATTTGTTTCATTTTACCTGCTGCCCTCTCAAATTGAATTAAAAAGCTCTCTTTGTGAAAGTGCTTCCATATCAGAAGGCAGCGAATATTGATTCTCACTTAAGCTCTAGTTTGGGGAAAGGCAGACAGCCAAGCGTCAGCTGCCTCCTCGTCTCATGATTCCTGCTCAGGAACAGACTGCTCTTAAGATCTTGCAAGTGACATTAGTAATCCAACTGCAGAGCCAAGTGTAGTAAGGAAGCCTCCCAGCTCTGGGACTTTTGTTATTTGTGGAGCAGGTATGCTTGTAGATCCAGAATGGTGAAATAGTTTACTTGCTTTTCCATGTATGCCAACCCAGGTTGAAGCTGCACTGAAGAAAGTGCTGTAATCTCTTCCAGTACCTCTCTCTCTCCCCCTTTATTATTTCTATATAAACAATAAATAAAAACAAGACATAGGTCCACCTTTCTGGATGAAAATATCCAAGCACCTAAAACACATATATACATACAGAGCCCCAAATACTTGCTAAGTGGAAGAAGGCCCAGTCTTCCTGAGTGGCCATGTTTTAAGAGCACTGCAGGCTTTCTTGCTAAACCAGGTCCTGCTTGTGTCATTTTAAAAATATATTTTAGTTATTTTGGATAGAGACAGTGAGAAATTGAGAGAGAAGGAGGAGATGGAGAGGTAGAGGGAGGGAGAGAAAGAGAGAGTGAGAAACACCTGCAACATGTTTCATCACTTAGTAAGCTTCCCCCCTGTAGATGGGGACTTGGGGCTTGAACCCTTACCTTTATACACTCTTAATATGTGTGCTTAACCAGGTGCACCACCACCACCACCCACCACCACCATCACTGCCTGTGTCATTTTGAGCACTGACTCATGGCCGGAGTGTAGCAGAGCATGTCATATGACCCTCCAGCTCCAAGCGAGACATGAAGTCACCTTCTTGTCTGTTTTTTTTGTCTCACTGTCTTTCAGAGATCGAGCAGGGCAGCTGCGGTGACCCTGGCATCCCAGCCTACGGCCGGAGGGAAGGCTCCCGCTTTCGTCATGGTGACACTCTCAAGTTTGACTGCCAGCCTGCCTTTGAGGTGGTGGGGCAGAAGGCAATCACGTGCCAAAAGAATAACCAGTGGTCAGCTAAGAAGCCAGTCTGTGTGTGTAAGTGAGTGGGGAGGAGGCTGGTTTGGGGTCTCCACCCAGAGGCAAGGGACCCTCCTCCTACCTAACCCAGGGATCCCATCCTTGGGAAATTGACAGGTTGTAACAGCTTCATTCTGGTTGGTTTCTTCTGTTCCTCCCAATGTTGCTGGCTCGATCCTTGTTTCTGGTGTAACATAGATAATAGTACTGATTGCTCTTCAAATTTGGGGACCTCTTCTATGCTCTTTTACTCTCCCTGGTGGGGTTCATCAGACTCAGTTTTGGTCATTCTCATCTTATCCTTGTTGTCCTCCATTGACACCATAATTACAAGCCAGGGTGGGAGGGACTAGCAAGTCTGTAAGACTGTAGACTCTGTACCAGCCTCTGGGTACTCTGGGAACATGGCCTTGCCAGGATATAAGACACTTCCTCAGATTGCTTGGATTGGGTTTAGGGAGGAATGAGGATTAAATTGTCTTTGAATTGCTGATCTTTTAGCATTCTCTGCTCTATGGAGTTAACTAGGAAGCCTTTTCTCCCTCTTGGATGGTTATGAGCTATACTTTCTGGAAGAAACTATCCTTGAAGTTCTGTGTCCTGATGGAGTTGGCAAGTGTGAGTGGGTTGTGTGAAATAGTGAAATAGGCTTGGTCTCTAGAGATATCAAAGGTTCTGGCTTCCCTAGGGAGTCACTTCTTCTCCCAACTCTTGCCAATCCACTTCCTCCATGCCTCTCAGTCTGCTTCTCTTGGGAAGGGCAGAAAGCTGATCCTCCCTTTCTCTTGTGAACTTCTCAGGGCCCCAGAGCCCTGCAGGGCCCCAGAGCACTGCTCCCTAGAGAATGTGGCTCTCAGGATGGGGGGGGGGGGGCAGTAACCTTAGGGAGACTAAGGGAATAGACTGAGGGCTTGGCGTCTGAGCTGGTCTTTTGGGTCACCTCACCAGGATTATCCTTTTCAAACAAAAAGTCACAGTGTTTGACTTGACAAAGCATTTTTGATGACTCATGAGCTTATGTCAAAATTGATGCAGAGGTTTAAAGATCAAATCACTCCTAGGTACACATTGAACAAATCACTCTTACTGAAGAAAGTTAAATGGCATGAAGTCTGCCTCATCTCTGAGGCTGAAGTGGTTAGAATATAGTGTCCAACAGCACTAGCCTGGCAGCATACGGGGGCCAAGAGGACGAGAGGGGCAGGGAAGGTTAGCAGGGAGTAGCTCACAGCAAGTCTGAAGAGAGATCAAGTCCAGGTAGGAAAGTGGGGTGGTGGTGCTATGTCAGATGGACTGGACACAGGATCTCAGAAGGCAAAAGTATAGACTGCAGTTATAGGTACCATTAGAGCTTAACCTCTGTTATCCCTCAAGAACTAACAAGGCAGGGAAAACTGGGAGAACATCACCTATAGGGCAAGAAGCTGATAGGAATGGATTGAGTAGCAGAGCCAGCCAGCTACTTTGGACCAGGAAAACTGACCCTGCCCTACATGCTGAAAGGTGTAGGTAGCAGAATACTATGGGGGGGGGGAATCACTCAAGGCCCCCAAGTATTTACTTGTACCTGGATCTGAGGAGTGGTTTTACAAAAACCTTTCTAAAATCTTCTACTTGGGACAGAGAGAGGACCTTGAAGTGCTTCTCAGCAGGCCCTTGGTTTCCAAAAGCAAAGCTGGCAGCCTCCAGGGACTGGGTACTGCTCACAGACGCCGAGAATAAGAAGGCAGTGCTGACCCCTCGCTAGTGTGGAGTGACATTCTCCATTTTAAAATAAGAAAGAGTAGCCTAGAGTGTTTTGATGAGAACAGTGGAGTAGGTACGTGGAGGACCAGCATTGCATTTCATCCTCAGGATGATTCTGGGATCTTAGGAAGACTACGGCCCTAGGCATTCCCATCACTCAGGTTTATTCTGGCTATTTGGGTGCAACAGAACACAGCTTGAGTCTCAGGGATGCTGGCTTCAGTGGAGGAGGCCAGAGAGAGCCAGCTGGCCCCATGCCTTTGTACCACACAGCAAGGTTTTAGTTCATGAAAGTGAAGGACCTGTCACCTCTCTACTAAATACCCAGTCCTCAAGTTGATGTACCCATAGGTCCTACACATTGTCCTCAGGGAGTTAATAGTCTAGTCTGTGATGGAACGATGTAAGAAAGTTCTGGGGGTTGATCCGAGAGGTGGCACAATGGATGAAGTGTTGGACTCTCAAGCATGAGGTCCTGAGTTCAATCCCCGCAGCACATGTACCAGAGTGATATCTGGTTCTTTCTCTCTCCTCCTATCCCTCTCATTAATAAATAAGTAAAATATATTTTTTTATTTAAGAAAGGATTAATTAACAAAACCATTGGGTAGGAGGGGTACAACTCCACACAATTCCAACTACCCAATCTCCATAACCCACCCCCTCCCCTGATAGCTTTCCCATTCTCTATCTCTCTGGGAGCATGGACCCAGGGTCATTGAGGGTTGCAGAAGGTAGAAGGTCTGGCTTCTGTAATTGCTTCCCCGCTGAACATGGGCGTTGACTGGTCGGTCCATACTCCCAGTCTGCCTCTCTCTTTCCCTAGTAGGGTGTGTCTCTGGGGAAGCTGAGCTCCAGGACACATTGGTGGGGTCTTCAATCCAGGGAAGCCTGGCCAGCATCCTGGTGGCATCTGGAACCTGGTGATTGAAAAGAGAGTTAACATACGAAGCCAAACAAATTGTTGAGCAATCATGGATCCCAAGCTTGGAATAGTGGAGAGGAAGTGTTAGGGAGGTACTCACTGCAAACTCTAGTGTACTTCTGCTTTCAGGTATATATTTTGCAGTAGTTTATGGATACGTGTACACATAAGCTCTCTCTCACAGAAACTGGTGTATATCTAGGTTATGGGACTTTGTTAGAAAGTGAACCACCTGAGATGAAATTAGAGTGTACTATGAAAGGAAAGGTCTCACCCGAGTAATGAAACTGAAGGGTTGTCATTCCACACGTGAAGTCTCTAAAATATTTTTAAAGGAAGTCCTGGGGAGTGGGGGAATTTGGTTATGCATAATGGTTATGCAAGGAATCTCTCGTGCCTGAAAGCTCTCAGGTTTGATCCTCCTCCCCCCAACCAACACCCCATGCACACACCAACACCACCATAAGCCAGAATTGAGCAGTACTTTGGGGGGGGGGGGAGAAGGAGAAGGAGGAGGAGGAGAAGAAGAAAAGAAGAAGAAAAAGAAGGAGGAGGAGGTCCCTAGGAAGGATCATCAGTGGTGCACCCAGTTATGCATACACATTCCCATAAGGAAGGACCCAGGTTCAAGCCCCGGCTCCCCACCTGCAGAGAAGATACTTCACAAGTGGTGAAGTAGATCTGCAGGTATCTATCATTCTCTCTCCCTCTGTATCTCTCCTTCCCTCTCAATTTCTCTTTATCCTATCCAATAAAATAGAAAAGGTTAAAAAAAAAAAAAAGGACCTCTGGAAACAGTTGATTAGTAGTACTGGCACCAAGCCCCAGCAATAATCCTGGTGGCAGAGAAGGAAAGCAAGAAAGAAAGAAAGGAAGAAAGAAAGAAAGGAAGGAAGGAAGGAAGGGAGGGAGAGACAGAGTGTGAGAGAGAGAGAGAGAGAGAGAGAGAGAAAAGAAAGGGAGAGAAGAAAGAAGGGAGGGAGGAAGAAAAGAAAGGAAAGAGGGAAGGAAGGAAGGAGAGAAAGAAGGAAAGAGAGAAAGAAAAAAAGACAGACTTAACATACTTAAATATCTTTGGGTTCAGTATCTGGAGAGTTTGACATATTTCCAGGCTCAAATTTAACACTGGCTAGGAAATCTCTCTGGATTGTGGTTGACTAAACTATCTAATATGGCTAAATTCTATTATGGCTTCAAAAATTCTCAATCTCTGATCATATTTACAGAAAAAGATCAATCTTTGCATTTTACACAATGTATTATCAAGCACTACTTCCTAAAATGAATTTACAGAGCAAGTCATGCTTTGAGGGACAATGTTAAACTTTGATGCCCCACCCCTGAATACTGATCAGACACATCCTAGCATGTGATCACTGCAAATGGGACAGTATCTGTGTCTGTCAAGTGTATAGTTAGCCTTTGTGCTTTGTATAGTGGAAAGATACATTTAAAAGAGCCTCTGGCAAAACACTGTGTATGCGTCCTAAATAGTCACAATAAATATTAATACAATACTTAACAATGCTGTTCTTTCCTTTTTAGAGGTTAGAAGAGGCTTAAAATATTTTGATTTCTTTGTACAGTTGTTCAAAAAAGTGAAAAGCGGTGCACTGGTCATCTCTTGAAACATTTTCTTCAAAACCACGCCTTACTAGGGAACTACCTTCCAAAACCATACAAATACATGCTTTCATTCATGTTCTAAAACATTTTCTGTAGCAAGCAGAGACTTCAGAATCATTATGTTGGCTTTTGAGCTGCCCTCACAGTAGTAAATGTCCAAAAGACAATCTCTTTCTTCTAGTTTATGAAAAAAGGAGAATGTCTCTCATAGTGGAAAGGGTTATGAAAGAAAAGATGGAGCCACTTTCTTTTCTCTCAGTCTCTCTTCCTCCTTGGTTAACTCACATCTCCAGGAATCTCTGCTCATAGTCAACTGTACATAGAACCACTTTCCATACACTCAACAACATTTGCCACATGTCTACCTTATGCCAAGCACCAGCATTGAATTCAGAGTTATTCAGTCTCTGCCTAAGAAATTTGCTTAGCAAATGAGAAAAGCTCCAATTAGGTTGCATGTATTCCTCATCTTCCCATAGCTCTGCTGTTTTATATCTTTCCTTAAATTAAAAAAAAAAAGAAAGAAAAGAAAGTTTTTCCCATTTATCCATGTCTAGTTATTCCTCCACTATAAGAGATACAGTTGGAAGGAAGATACAAATAACTTATATGGTGGTTTGCACAATACTTGATTCTTTGTTGACAAGCTAACAGAACGCTTCACACTTCATAAGAATCCAGGAAACCAATTATCAGTCCATTAGCAGCCACTTTCAATAGAAGTTTCAAAACAGTCCTCACCAGAGATATACCAAGAGAAATGCAAGCGTTCCTTCGCCATCTTGTAAACCGCCATGAGAAGGTGTGAATTCTAATTGCTCAGTTCCAAATGTATGTGGAATATGTGTGAAATGTGAAGGCAGGGCCTACTGGAATGTATACAGTGTACATTCAAAACCAGTAGCCAGATCTTAAGAGATCAAGTGAAGAAGAAGTAGATTTATTGGCACTCAATGAAAAAGTCACAGAGGACACAGGATTTAGCTGGGCCTTGATGAGTTGAGAGTTAAAGGAAAGTGCTCCACACAGATGCTATAAGAAATGGTCGGGGGGGGGGGGTGTGTGGGTGGCTATGGGGCCATAGCGCAGAGGGTTGAGTGCACGTGGTGAAAAGCACAAGGACCAGCGTAAGGATCTCAGTTTGAGTCCCCAGCTCCCCACTTGCAGGGGAGTCACTTCACAGGCAGTGAAGCGGGTCTACAGGTGTCTATCTCTCCCCCTCTTTGTCTTCCCCTCCTCTCTTGATTTCTCTCTGTCATATCCAACAACAAACAACATCATCAACAACAATAATAACCACAACAAGGCTACAACAACAAGGGCAACAAAATAGGGGAAAAAATGGCCTCTAGCAGCAGTGGATTCATGGTGCAGGCACTGAGCCCCAGCAATAACCCTGGCGGCAAAAAAAAAAAAAAGGTCCTGGGTAGATGACCCCACCAGTGTGTCCTGGAGCCCCGCTTCCCCAGAACCTTGTCCCACTAGGGAAAGAGAGAGACAGGCTGGGAGTATGGATTGACCTGTCAATGCCTATGTTCAGCAGGGAAGCAATTACAGAAGCCAGACCCTTCACCTTCTGCACCCCATAAAGAATTTTGGTCTGTACTCCCAGAGGGATAAAGAACAGAGATGCTTCCAATGGAGGAAATGGGCCACAGAACTCTGGTGGTGGGAACTGTATGGAATTATATCCCTGTTAAAACTATCTATCTTACAACTTGTTAATCATTATTAAATATCTAATAAAAAGTGAAAGAAAGAAAGAAAGAAAGAAAGAAAGAAAGAAAGAAAGAAAGAAAGAAAGAAAGAAAGAAATGGTCCCCTCCTAGTACCCTTTAGTTCCTTCCCCACTGGGTTTCTTTCACTTACCAGCCCCCCGCCCCCCCACAAACACACACACAGGTACCTCTAGACAGAGTAGTGGGTTCAGTCATAAGGTTACCAAGATTCTCAGCTGCAGTTCTAGTGTTAATTTAGATCAGATAATTATTTTTGTGTCACAGACAAAGGTACACACAATACATACACCACCCAAAGTTGTTACCACTCAAAATGTCTACAGACATTTTTAAGTAACCCTAGGGGGAAATCACACACAATCGAGGACCATTTGTCTATAATAATGTAGTCTGTGAAATTCTAAATATAAAGATCCCAGTGCATTTACATTTCTTTCTTCTTTTTCTTTTTAGTAGAGAGCCACTTATCTCTGGCAGTCAGTAGTTCCAAGGATCAAACCTGGCACTTCTTGCAAGCAAGTTCTGTGCATTACCACCATGCTATCTCTCCAGCTCTGCATTTTAAATAAAATTAAAATTTAAAAGAAAAAGTTAGCTCAGACTAGTATAACTCAGGTGAGAACCAAAGGTTATCTTATATCTGAGTTATACATCTCTCAGATAACCTTTTCAAATAGAGAAAGATAGACATGAAAAGAGAGGAACATACCATAGCACCAAAGGTTCCCACAGTATTAGGGATGTAGCTCAAACTTGATCATGTGCGTAACAAAGCAGATACACTATCCAGGTGAGCTGTCTTGCTCGCCCACCAGCTGTATGTATTAAATGATTAAAAGTCAATAGAAATGTGACAGTAAGAAGACAGTATATATGGAAGGATGCTAATATTTATTAAACATTTTACACTATTGGGAAGATATGAATCATCCCTACAACTTTATTGGCTTTTGTATTTGCTGATTTACACAAGCAAAAAAGCTCAGTGACAAGTTAACTAAGTCACAGATATTAGAACCATCAAGTGATAGGCCAGAATTTGAATTGTTAATTGGCAGAACATGTTCCTACTTGACAGGTCAGCCTCGTACCCCAAATTCTGCATGTTCTCCAGTACATCAGAATCCTACTGCAGGGAAGACAAGGAAGGTTTAGGGCAAAAATGCAAGGTCAGAAAAAACTACTGGTCCACTTATTTCCATGATATAACAGCAATTGACAAGAGTTAAACAAATCCAAGAAGTCCAGATATATAACTTGCTGAAACTACACTAGTATTGTCTACCAATTTATAATATGTGGGTGTCAAAAGCCACTTCTAATCTATATGTTTTCTTCTTCCTTTTATACATCCATTCATCTAGCTGCCTTTGACTTATTGATCACATACTATGTACAAAGAGGATATGATTGTTCTTGGTCAAATTCTTAACTGGGCCTCTGGAGGTGATCCTGCTGAGATCTGCAGTGATGGTCTCTTAGTTTCATGCCTCTGATAATAGGCTATAACTCTTTCAAGAAAGATCTATACCGTAAGGGTCAATACTCAACTGAGGTTTTGATATATTTATATATTGCTTTAAAGGTTTAAATAAATTCAAATTTCCACCTCCTTATACCAGAAATAATTTCAAATTTAGCCTTTTTTTGGTCTTGCCATGTACATAAATATTTTATGTGATCTACTTTTATTGAAGTAATATTGGCTTAAAAGACTGTAAGTTTTAGGTGTTCAGTTCACCCCTCTTCAAATTGTTTCCATAGCATGGCTATCACCAAGGCATCAGACTTCCTCTTCTGCATCTGAGTCCATGGTGTCTTCCTTAGTTCTGCATCTAATTCTTGGGGAGGGGGGGTATGTTTTGCTTTTTAATTTGTCTGTTTCTTTGCTTTGTTCCATTATGTCCCACATATGAGTGATATCATCCAGTATTTGACCTCATTCTAGCTTATTTCACTTTGTATGACCTCCCCCCTCCCAGCTTCATCCATATTATAGCAAAAGGCAAGATGATATACATACCTATACTGATTAGTATTCCGTGTGTGTGTGTGTGTGTGTGTGTGTGTGTGTGTGTGTGTGTGTGTGTCACACTAGCCACACATCTTCTTTACCTGCTCATCTGTCCTTGGGCACTTGAGTTGTTTCCATATCTTGGCTATTGTAAACCCCAATGTGATCATATGGTCTTAATCAAAACAAATATACTGTCTCCTATACTGTTTTCTTTCCAAACAGTGTTATCATCACTGTGTTTCAGTGCCTGCCCAACTCCACTCTAGGTTTTTGTTATTGTTTGGTTTGTTTTTTATTCTTTCTCCTTGATAAATGGAGAGGAAGGGAAAGAGCGAGAGAGACAGAGAGAGAGACAGAGAGAGAACATGCAAAGGCAAAAAGAAGAGAGACACCACAGCACCACTCCACCAATCATGACACTTTCCCTCCATCTGTCCCCCTGCAAATGCTCCCATGTGGTGGCCAGGAGCTCAAACCAGGGTCCTTGCAAGTAGTAATATGTGCTCTACTAGGTGAGCCACCTGCCTCACCCACTATCCTGTACTTTCAAATTCACAGATTATTGCACATCTTACCGTGTACCTCTATGTCTTTCATAGTTGTCCTCCTTAACATCTATAGAATATCCTGTGCAGTGAGTGGATCATGACTCATTCAACCAATTCTGTTCAATTATCTTATGTAAGGTTGTAAAAAGAAAATATCCTCATGCATATAGCTTTCTTTTCTTTCTCTTGAATTATTGCTCTGGATAAATTTCTAGCAGTGAGATTTGCAGGTCAGAGTATGAACATTTTTACAACTCTTGACAAGTACTCCTTTGCTGCTTCCAAAAAATGTCCCAGTCTGTAATGCCAAGAACAAAAATTGTAAGGTTAAGAATAATATAAAAAAAAGACTATGCATAAACTATGCTAGCCTTCCCACCCAGAAATATGGTATCAGTTTCCTTTATGTTCGTCTGTATTCACTTTTCTGTATGATTTTCTGCATGTGGGTCACATATACAGTCTGTAACCTTTATCAGTCTCGCCAAGGCTCAAGTATTTGTGTGGCCTTTTTAAAATTGTTAATTTAATAGGGATAAGTTGAATGTGTTCCTATAGCACATCCTTGTCGACTTCTGCAAAGTGCTAAATGTTATGATAAATGCTGCAAGCCCAAAGATGAGTTGTACACAGTCCTTGACCTCAAAGAGCTCACTCTAACGTGGAGATAGACATGATTATGTAAATTAAAGTGGGCTCTTGTGCTTCAGAATTTTGTTCTTCATCTGTGAGGCACTGGTGATACAGGTGCATTTATAGTCAGCTCCAGGAAGATTCATTGTTTGATTTCACACATATCCACTGAGAATCTGTGATGTGGCAGACGCCACCATGGGTGCTGAACAGGCCCTCTTCACATAAAGCGTAGACTTATCATCATCATCTCTGTTGTGATAGATGGGCCTGAAAGGTGGGAGGGCAAATGTAGAACCCTGTTGGAAAAGGAAACACTGATCTCTGAGAAATGCGAAAGGGCGTGAATCTATGCAAAAGGACACACATACACATGCGTGTGCATGCACTGCCAGACCTGGGAACCTAGTTTTCAGGGTTTTTTTTTTTTTTGCCTCCAGGGTTATTGCTGGGCTCAGTGTCTGCACCATGCATGAATCCACTATTCCTGGAGGCTATTTTTTCCCTTTTGTTGCATCATTGTTGTGGTTGTTATTATTGTTGTTGTTGATGATGTCGTTGTTGTTGGATAGGACAGAGAGAAATGGAGAGAAGAGGGAAAGACAGACACCTGCAGACCTGCTTCACCGCTTGTGAAGTGACTCCTCTGCAGGTGGGGAGCCGGGGGCTTGAACCAGGATTCTTATGCTGGTCCTTGCACTTTGTGCCATGTGCACTTAACCCACTGTGCTACCGACTGACCCTTGGTTTTCAGTGTTTCTAAAGGGGCTGGTTGCTGCCAGGTGCCTTTGAGTGAAAGAAGGGAGGCGAGGTCCACTGGGATTAGAGTTTAGAGAGAAACTCCTGGGTATCCATAGGCTATGGCCCTGTTGGAGCAAGAGGAATAAAAATGTGGGAATTGTGTGGAGTTGTACCCCTCTTATCCTATGGTTTTGTCAGTGTTTGCTTTTTGTAAATAAATAAATAAATAAATAAATAAATAAATAAAAATAGCATCAGGATGTCCATCATAGGACACTGCAGAGGCTCCAGTCCTGCTCTTTCTCAGCCCGCTTGCATCCAGTTCTGCCTCACAGTGCCATCAAGCTTTTGTTATTTGCAATTCCTGGGTGGCAGTTGTAGTGGTTTATACTTATAAATATTGTAATGGTATTTTCCTTTCCAACTGAAAGGCACTCTTTCTGTATTGTAGCTAGAAGCTCTTTGTGGTATTTGAGATATATATTTCCCCAAACTTTTCTTTTGCACTGTTCAGTTATATTATATATTTATATAGATGAGTCTCAACATTTGCGATTTCTTATCATTCTGCCACAGATCTGAGAAGCAATTTGTTCTATTTTTGGTTATTTGTCAGTAACTTGATTTTCTAATATAATTTGCTAATCCATCTGGAATTTATTTGGATGAATTATAATATTGTCCAAACTATTATACAGTTTTCCAACACAATTTATTAAGCAATTCATTTCCATTTTGATTTCAGAGAAATGAATTGTTTTATCACATACTAAACCCTTCGGTGTAGTTAAGTCTATTTCTTGAGTCACCACTTTGTGCTGCTGCTCTATTTCTATCTTAGCTACAGTACTTAATAATTTTAATTGTTGTTTTATAATATGTTCTAATATCTGGCAGAGCTGGAAACTGCTCCTTCCTGCCTTAATTATTTTCTCTTTCAGAATGTTCATTGTTATTCTCATCTGTTTGTTGTTCAAGATTAATTTTAGAATCATTTTGTTAGACTGAAAAAAAATCCTATTGGGATTTTGTATGTGCACTCCTATTAAAGTATAAATTAACTTGAGGAAAACAGGCATTTTCTATAAAATACCATCTTCCTATCCAGAAACACGGCATGCCACTCTTTTTTGTTCATCTACTTTTATTTTTCTAAATATAACGGCTTTGTGGTTTTCTTCATGTAGGTCACATACATGGCTTGCTACTTTTATTTTTAAATAGGCAGATACTTTTTTTTCACTCTCCAATCACCTTAGCCTCAGTACTCTGTGCGAGGGTGAGGCACGTCCTCATTTTCCCTCCTCTTCATTGGCTGAACCCTGGCATTCCCTGTAAAGATACAACCCCACATTTACCAGGACAAGAGGAATTTCAAATATCTTTTTCTTTGGCCCAGAAAATGTGATCACAATAGCTAGGGCTTTGGAAGTTGCCCTTTTTTATGTGTTGGGAGTCAGAATTGGGATCTGCTGAGGTTTGAAAGCATCAGCCTCAGTGTGGGGGACATTATTCCTAGAAATTATTTGTCACCAGGGCCAGGGGCTGTAAGGGCTGTGTAAGCTTCCTGTTTGATATAACATTCTCCTCATCTTTCTGTACCCCTTTAAAGTTCACACTAATCCATAGGTGGCCTCAAAAGAGAAGCAGGGAATCTGAGAATTACCTTTGTTCAAATTTGTAGTTTGAGCTAATTCCTAGAAATTGAAAACCAGCACGTGGTATTCAAGGCCCAGTTCTCAAGAACATAGGCACTGAAGTCTTTTGATCTTTCTTTACTAGTGATGGGAGGGACCTACCATTTCCTTGAACAAAAACCTCTGCTATCTAGAATCAGAGCAGTAACCCAGTCCCTATACCGGAGTTGCATGGTGATGCCAAGGTAGTAGATAGGCAAGGCTTAGAAACTGTGCTCCTGCTGGTATGGTTGGCTCCTCACAATCTCACCTCTAGCTAACTCTGTAGAGCAACACTTCAACTTCACTCACTGGTTTAAGGAGATGGGATCTCTCCATTAACAGTAACGCTTGCCTTGTTTTGGCTTGGCGTGGCTTGCCTTGACTTGGCTGGCTTGTCTCAGGACCTGTCTGTAAGAGCTGGACTGGAGGATGTTGGTGGTAGCATACTCAGTTAAGAACACACACTACCATGAGCAACGACCCAGGTTCAAGCCCCTTAATCCCCACCTGCAGGGGGGAAGCTGGTCTGTATGGTTCTCTCTCTTTTCCTATCTATCTCCTCTTTCCCTCTTAATTTCTCTCTGTTCTATCAATTAAAAAATAGAAAGGAAAAAAATGGCCACCAGTTATAGTGGATTTGTAGTGCTGACATCGAGCCCCAGCGATAACCCTGGTGACAATTTTTTTTTTAATGAGCTGGAGGAAGAAAGGTCTTGAGTGAACAAGTACTGGATTCAGTTTGGTAAAGTCTGGATGGATGTAGGGATGGCTGTGACAGGAGGTTTCCAGCATATCTAAAATTGTAGAGTCCCATTTTTTCCCCATCAGGCCAGTGTGGGTTACAAACATCACTCCTTTTATTTTAAAACAGACGATGTATGAGGGTAGGAGGTGTTTTTGGTGATCCTGCCCAGTTTAACATGGACCCAAAGCCGATTAGAATCACAGAAAATGTTTGAAAAAATACAGAATCCAAACCTTGTCCCCAGAAATTGTGACTCAGCAGGCCAAAAATGAGGCTCAGGAGTCAGAGTTCTAAATCCTTCTTAGGTGATCTTTATGCTAAGCTGTATTTAGGAACCACTAAGAGGGAACGTCTACTGAGTACTAATTATGCCTGCAAAGGAATTTGGCATAATTTCTGGAGGACTTTGTATCCTAACAAGATGGCAGCCCCTTGAGATATGGGACTGTGTGATGCAGAGATACTGATGTATTTTGGTCATAGGGCATTACTGGGAGACTAGCCAGACTGAGGCTGCCACAGCTCAGTCGTCACAATGGTGATAACCTTCTGGGGTTGAAGGAAAGTTGGCTTTGAGTTACTGTCCTGGTGATAAATGGGATGTAAGGTCTAGTACTCAGACATCACAATTTGTTGCAGCTGTCTGTCTTTCCTTTCATTTGAAAATGCAGTAAAATGTGATAGGGAGGGAATGCTTCACACCTGGCATTGTGCTTGCCCCTAGGAGAGTAAGGAGTGTGAGTCCAACATGGCACTTGCCCTCCAAGAGCTCACAGTCTAATGAGTACGATAAATACAAACTTTTATTATAAAGCAAAGCAGTCTTTGAATTATTGCAACAATAGATGTGACCACAGAGTGCTACCAGAATGTAGAGGAAGAAAAATTTATACCTACTGGAAGACTCTCAGAAGAGCATAATATAGACGGTCATAAGAGGAAAAATTTCGGCCTGTTCCAAATGTCAGAATCCTTCTAGAGCAAAAGTGTGACAACAGCTTATTAATACAGTGCAGTGGCCATACCCTTATAGCTAAAAGTTCTGGTCTAAGATATATCCTGTTGTCACAGGCTAGAAAAACTGAGTGAACTTTGTGGGCCTAGTGTATATTGTGACCACTGCTTGTGGGGGGAATGACAATTCCCAATCTCACTTCATCTCTTACATCTGAGATCAAAGCTAACTGATTCTTTTCTCCCTATGAAAATTTCTTCTTTCTTTTCTTTTTTTCTTTTTCCAACTAATTCACTTTATTGAAGGGCTGTTGATTTGTAAGACTGTTATTTTCACAGGGGTTCAGTTTCGTCTCTCCCAAGATAAGTGTCAGACCACCTCACTCGCCCACCAAATTGTCATCTCCCTCCACCAAAGGACACTTGGTGAAGAAGCTTGGTGAAAATCACCTTAGAAAAGATGATGTGGAGGGCTGGGCGGTAGCACAGTGGGTTAAGCGCACATGGCGTGAAGCGTGAGGACAGGCACAAGGATCCCAGTTCAAACTCCCAGCTCCCCATGTGCAGTGTCCGCAAGTTTGGGTCCCCAAGCCCCAGTTCATTTCCTTCCCACGTCCCCCCTTTTGAGTCCTTAGATTTGCTGAAATAAACTCTGGTTTATCAGCATATCACCCTATGTTATTCCTTTGTTTCTTAGGTCATCCCTATGATTGAGATCATCTATTTTTCTTCTCCTTCTGGAATTTTTTCACTTAGCTTGATTCTCTCCATTTCTTTCCATGCTGTAGCCTGCTTTGCTTACTCTGTATAATTTTCAAGGCTGTATGTGTATGCCAAGTATATTCCTGTGGCCTCACCCCAAACTTTGCCCACTCCAGCTTGTTCTTCCATATCTGAGATACCACTTTACCAACTAAGTTCTGTTTCACAGCTCCAGACTCAGGAGCTGGGGCTGACAGCTCCACCAGAGCCTCTTCTGAATTCTGTGAGCCTCTGGGCAAAGTTACCATCTCATAATGGTCATAAGCACATGCCCACTAGTCCAGGTTGTGGGTTTCTGAGGGCTATGCAGTTCCTGAGGAAAGCACTGCTTATCTTCTCTATGTCCTGGATTTGTGGGAGAGTCCTGGATTACTCTGTTGCCTGTATAGCTCTCTCCTTCAGCTACTTTGTACAAAGGTGATCCTGTGGGGGTTCAGGGTAGATGGGCTTAGAACAAGGATGCCTCTCTGGGCCCCCTGATTATACTCTACTAACCCTGAAAGCCAGGTGACGGATCTCCATCCTGTGTTCTCTCAGACTAATTATAAACACCCCTGGGTCCTTGTGGATTCCCCTGGAGGAAAAGTCAGTTTTACTTATGGTCACAGTGAGCAGCCACTAGATTTTTTCCAGTCTTCACTGGATTGCAGTGACAGGGTTGAGGATAGCCAGGGCTATAGATGGTTCTAGACTTACTGAGTGAAGAAGCTTGGTGAAAATCACCTTAGAAAAGATGATGTGGAGGGCTGGGCGGTAGCACAGCGGGTTAAGCGCACATGGCGTGAAGCGCGAGGACAGGCACAAGGATCCCAGTTCAAACTCCCAGCTCCCCATCTGTAGGGGGTTGCTTCACAAGAAGTGAAGCAGGTCCGCAAGTGTCTGTCTTTCTCTCACCCTCTGCCTTCCCCTCCTCCATTTCTCTCTGTCCTATTTAACAACAACAATAACACCAACGAAGTGGGAAAAAATCGCCTCTAGGAGCAGTGGATTCCTAGTGCAGGCACCATGCCCCAGCAATAACCCTGGAAGCAAGAGAAGAGAGGGAGGGGAGGGGAGGGGAGGGGAGAGGAAGGGAGGGGAGGGGAGGGGAGAGGAGAGGAGAGGAGAGGAGAGGAGAGGAGAGGAGAGGAGAGGAGAGGAGAGGAGAGGAGAGGAGAGGAGAGATGATGTGGTTGTCTGATAGACTTCAGTGGTTTGAGTTAAGAGGACAGGCTTTGAGGACCCAGGATCTGAGCCTGTAGTCCCAGGACAGCCTTTTGAACTATTAGAAATGCAGTCTACATTCCTGGTCTCCTCTTCTTCCTCCTCCTCCTTTTTCAATAATTTTGTTAAGGAAGAAATAGCTTACAGAACAGCTGTCAACACATTGGTACAGTCTCTTATCTCCCTATGATAGGTGTCTGCATAGCACTCCCACCGTCAACCCATGTCCATCTTCATCATTATACATGGGAAGCCTGATGCTCTCTCCTCATCTTTCCCATAGACCAGAGTCCTTTGCTTTGTTTCAGTGTACCACAACCCTTCCAAGCTTCACCCTGTGTTTCCCTTCTCTTCCCTTGCTTCTTAAGTACTACCTATAAGTGAGAGCTATCAGAATGATGAAGTCTTCTCTTCTATATCTTGGATGGATCTTGAAGGAATAATGTCAAGTAAGATAGCCAGAGGTAGTCTACATTCTTCCTTGAATTCCCCTGAGCTAATGAGGCCTGGGCTGATGGGCTGTATCATAACTTCAAATTGCTCTCTCTAGCTTACACCTGTAATTGAGGCTAAAACTAATCCCTTCAGGTAACCAAGACCTCCCAACCTCCTGGGGGTTGGGTGTTGGCATTTATGGGCCTCACTTCAGTAAGAAGCACTTCTGAAGGGGGTTGGGTGGCAGTGCAGTTGGTTAAGTGCATGTGGTGCAAAGTGCAAGGACCAGCGTAAGGATCTCAGTTCGAGCCCCCGGCTCCCCACCTGCAAGGGAGTCGCTTCACAGGCAGTGAAGCAGGTCTGCAGATGTCTGTCTTCCTCTCCCCCTCTCTGTCTTCCCCTCCTCTCTCCATTTCTCTCTGTCCTATCCAACAACGATGACATCAATAACTACAATAATAAAACAAGGGCAAAAAAGGGAAAATAAATATTTTTTAAAAAGAAGCACTTATGAGTAGCTTTTTCTTGGTTTTCAAAGAAGACTTGGTCATCCAAGTGCAAAGTGCCCCACAAGGCAGAGCTGATCCAAACCCTAAATTAAACCTGGTCTGCCAAACTACACAGCCCAGGGCTCTCCTCTTGCAGTCTCTTTTCTTTTTCTCTTTTTCTTTTCTTTTCTTTTCTTTTCTTTTTTTTACCTCCAGGGTTATCACTGGGACTCAGTGCCTACACTACAAATCCTGGAAGCTATTTTTTTTTCCTTTTGTTGCCCTTGTCGTTTATCATTGTTATTATTGTTGTTGTTGTTGGATAGGACAGAGAGAATTCAAAAGAGGAGGGGAAGACAGAGGGAGAGAGAAAGAAGTGATTCGCCTGCAGGTGGGAACCCGGGGACTTGTACTGGAATCCTTGTGCCTATCCTTCCACTTCGCGCCATGTGTGCTTTACCTGCTGTGTCACTGCCCAGCCCCTGCAGTCTCTTTTCTAAAGTTGGTTTGCCTACGAAAAATGTCATGCCGATTCATGATCTGCAAATTAGGGGTTTTGTCCAAAGCTTTGGGACTTAATTACCTGATTATTCATTGAGAAGAGAAACTGAGAACCAAAGAACAAACCTTTTGGTCTGGAGTCTTGCTTGGTTGAGCAGTGCCTATAACTAGGGGGAGGGTGGGCAGCCTTCTCTTGCTGACTCATTGGCCCTGTTGAGATGCAGAAATACACAGAGCAGAGTGTGTATGGTGAAAAGGCCATCCACCACAGAAATGAGTAATGCCTCTTATTTCAAATTCTAAACAAATTGGATTTACACCTCCCATGTGTCCAGGCATGATGCTGCTTTCAGTGTCTTCAGAATCTCCAGCAGAGTGAATTTTCACAACAAATATGTGACTTAGAAGTCATTAGCTCGGGAGTCAGGCGGTAGTGCAGTGGGTTAAGTGTAGGTGGCGCAAAGTGCAAGGACTAGCCTAAGGATTCCGGTTCGAGCCCCCAGCTCCCTACCTGCAGGGGAGTCGCTTCACAAGCGGTGAAGGCTGTTCTCAGGTGTCTGTCTTTCTCTCCTTCTCTCTGTCTTCCCCTCCCCTTCCATTTCTCACTGTCCTATCCAACAAGAACATCAATAACGACAACAATAATAACTACAACAATAAAACAAGGGCAACGAAAGAGAATAAATATTTTTAAAAAGATTAAAAAAAAAGAACTCATTAGCTCAATTTTTATTTATATAGAAGCAAACTGAGTGGCTATAGTAACACCTTCCCCCTCCACCACACCCCCCAAAAGGTATATAACTAGTAAGCAAAAAAAAAAAAAAAAAAAGACAAACCCCAAATTTTGAGAAGTCACATTTGCTCCAGTGTTGGGGTGATGACCTGGTCTGGCTTCATGCCTTTTGCAAAGAATTTATGGTCTGTTTTCAAGGGTAAAAAAAATGAAGGATAGGGGGCCAGGCAGGGGCACATCCAGTTAAACACACATATTACCATGCATAGGGAACCAGGTTCAAGCCCCAAGTCCCCACCTGCAGGGGGAATGCTCACAAGTGGTGAAGCAGATCTGCATGTGTCTGTCTTTCTCTCTTTCTCTCTATCCCCCCATCTCCTCTTACATTCTCTCTGTCATGTCAAAAAAAAAAAGAAAGAAAGAAAAAGAAAGAAAGAAAGAAGAAAGAAAGAAAGAAAGAAAGAAAGAAAGAAAGAAAGAAAGAAAGAAAGAAAAGAAAAATGGCTCTCAGAAGTAGTGGTGGATTCATCATGCTGGCACCAAGCCCCAGCAATAAGCCTGGTAGCAATTACATTTTTTTGTTAATGGAGGATGTGGAGCCTCTCAATGAAGAGAGTCTAAGGACCAGGGTAAACCCTGGGCATGGTTTAGGTAGGCATTATTTCAGAGGTGTGGTAAGAATCAGTCACAGCTAGAGGGTGATTCCAGGTAATGGGTAATTCCCAGAGGGTAGACAGGACATGGCATTGTGCTAATAAATGTTCAGTTTATACCAAATACCAAGACAGTCTCTAAGGGGGTACAGGGGACAGGATCTAATGAGAATAGAAAATAACATAGATGCTGTCAGATCCCTACCAGTGAAGGTAGCTTTAGGATTCCATTTCTAAAGGGGGTTGGACTGTAAATCAAGGCAGATGATATAGGTATTTGTGAAAGGACTATGAGTGAGTTGACCATACATCCATATTTGTTTAAGGTTTATTTTATTTATTATAAAGGTGGGGTGAACCCAGAACCTCAGACACACAAGTCTGATGCTCTGCCAGTTGAGCTATTTTCCCAGCTGCCATATATTCCTGTTTGCCTGGAACAGTTTACCTCTTTGTTCTCAGCTAATTATTAGAATTGCCAACTGTCATTCTCAAAAGTGTCCCAATTTGAACAATAATTATGTGGCCACACTAACCATGAGCCAACAGGCATTATAGCAAGAAAGGAACATCACTTTTAGAAACTGATAGTTAGTACTGAGCAAAAGTTCTAAGAGGAGAGAGGGATTTATTTGAGGTCTAGGCCCATCATGTCTGTTTGGGAATCTCAGGACTCCCCAAATAGGGCCCCAGCTAACATCTACTATTTCTTACTTACATTCAATGAGGGCTGTTGGTCGGCTGCAGCTATGCAGGCCCTCTCATTGTGGAGCCCAGGCTGAAGAGGCAGTCTGTTTCCTAGGGCATTCTGTTTCTGTGGCAGAAAGAGAAACTTAAGGAGTTAGAGTGAAACCACCACATAAAGCCACTGCTTAGACAGGCTTATGTTGTGCCCACTCACATTCTAGAAGTAGACTTAGTAAGAAGCAAAACCTAGCATTCAGTGGTTAAGTGAGAGCAGTCTGCCTAAAAAGATACATGACAAAGCCAGGTCATTATTAGTAGTGTAAGGAAGGGACAAAGAATGCTAGCTAGTCACTAAGCTCTGCTTATGTTTTCAATTGACTGTGGACTTCCTAAAGGCATAACTGTATATGTCTTGCTCAATGTTGTACCATCAATGCCAATCAAACTCACAGCAAGTTCTTAGAAAGTACTGATTCCTGCCGGGTGGTGGTACACCCGGTTAAGTGCACATATTACTAAAAAAAGTACTGATTCCCTTTTTTATTTTTTCATTGTGATTCCGGGGACTCATTCATATGTAATGTAACCACTGAGTGGCCTCCCTGGGATAATTTTTTCATTCATTATTCAGAGAGGAGGGGAAGGAGAGAGAGTAAAGCAGAAATGAGGGGGGAGGGAGATACCACAGCACTGCACCACCATCGATGGAGCTCCCATGTGGTGCAGGGGCTTCGACCTAAGTGCTTATGCTTGGCATGCCGCATGTCCTATCTGATGAGCTACCCCTGACCTCGCTGTTTTTATTATGAATTACATTAGTTTTTGTATTACAGACAACAGCTGGGTAACTATAGCAGGCTCTGGTTGGAAAGATGCCTGGCTATTCACAGCCTGTTAGTGCAAGATTTTACTCTCTAGTCCTCAGACTGGTAGAACTATAGCCCAGAGTAACTTCAACATTGTCTTTACCCACTCAGGCTGCTATAGCAAAGTACCATGGACTGGGTAGCTTTAAACCACAGAGATGTATTTCTCACAGTTCCGAAAGCTAGTGGTCTAAGATTAGGGTATCATCGCTGTTGAGAAAGGGTCCTCATCCAGGTCACAGACTTCACATATCTTCACAAAGGAAGAAGGAGACTAGCGATCTCTGTGAAACCTCTTTTATGAGGTACTAATCCCATAACTGAGAGCTCGATTCTCAAGATTTTAGCACCTTCCAAATGTTCTGCCAACTAATACCAGCACCTCTGAGAATTAGGATTTCAGCTTATGAAGGTGGGGGCAAGGTAGGGTCACTCACATACAGGAGTGAGATGAACCTGATGTACAGACCTTACTGCTATAGCTAGGACAGATAAAGAAAAGGGGAGGGACCCACACAATTCAAGAGAAATGATACTTAACAGCCTCCCATTCAGACATTATAGGAGGAGAGATGGGAAAAAAAAAAAACTAGAAAAACATGGGGTTAGCCTTGCATGTTTTTAGGACTGTAAATCCTCTAATGTTTATGGTATGCTTGAGGGGTGGAGAGATAAAGCGTCAGTAAAAGGACTAGCAAGGGGCCAGGTGGTGGTGCCTATGGCTGAACATATATGTTTACAGTGTGCAAGGGCCTGGGCTCAATCCCCAGTCCCTTCCTGCATGTGGAAAGCTTTATGAGCGACTAAGCAGTGTGGCAGGCCTCTCTCTTTCTCATTCTTTCTCTCTCTCCCTTCATGTCTCTATCTTCCCCTGCCCTCTCAACTTCTCTCTGTCTCTATCCAATAGATAAATAAGTAACTTTTTAAAGGACTAGCAAGGGCCTGAGAGTCATTAGTGCACTTTTGAACAACTTATCCTGTGCCACCTGTGTGAAATGAGGTTTTTTAAGACTTCTGGGTACAGATATAACACTATGAGGATTTATGACTTGCAGAATTCACTCTGGAATAAATATGGAGGAGGTGTTTGAAAGGAGTAAAGCAGAGACAAAGTAGACTGTTTCAATAGCAAGAAATCTCAACTTGTTAGGGGCATGATGAGGATATGAATCATGTCAAAAGATACCAGAGAGCTAGAAGCAACAGAATCCACTGCTTTGCCTTGCATGCCACCCAGATTCCAGCACAGCCCCCGCCACATTGAAGGAAGGTCTGTTGCTGTGTTTTCTTTCCTCTCTCCTCCTCCCAAGCCCCACTATCTGTCTTATTATTTCTACCAAAAAAAAAAAAAAAAAAAAAAAGTCAGTCCTGAGTACTAAAACCCTGGTATTGGCAAGTAAATTAGTTAAAAAAAAGAGAAAGAGATAGTCAACAAAATTAGTTGGTTTTGTTGGATATTGGAATAAGGAGAAGGAGTTGATATATTTTGCTTAAGCAGCCTGGTGTGCTGTGCCCTCTTTCCTGGAGATAAGGAATGAAGAGGTTTAGGAAAGTAGCTGGTGTCCAATTTTGGACATACATTCTAGACTTTGAAGGCAATGACATAAAGGCAGGATGATGGCGGGGGACTGGGCTAGGGCTCACCCAGTAGAGCATACACATTACAGAACAGTTGGGAACTGATAAACGTGCCCGAAAAGTGTCTATAACTGGGCGATGGTAGGGATGAATAATTCATGAAAGTCAGGGAGTATTCCAGATCTGGAATCTGAGAGAATCAGATTTGGAGGGAAAAGACAAGGGTTTCAATTTGGGAGCATATGTGACGTCACTTGTAATAAAATCTAGACTCCTGCTCATGATCTCAAAGACCTCCATCACCCTGAGAAACTTACCTTCTAAGTCCCATGGTTCACCTTGCTTTTGCCACTGGGCCTCCCTCTGTCCTTCACATACCTTGAGCTCCTTCCTACCTCATGACCTTCACATCTGTGATCCCTTGATCTGGAATGATCTTCCCTTTGGACCATTGACTCCTTCTCATGGCACATTTCATTTCCTCACACCATCTCTGTCCCCCTTATTGAAAGATTGAAAGCTGGTCACCCCCAAATTACTCTTTCTTTCTTCACCGTATTTTATGTCCTTTGTCACTTACTAGAGTGTAAAGTTCTTGAGACTGAGCTTCTCCTGCCTGTCTTGCTGGTTGCCATATTTAAAGCTGTGACTTGGTACACCACAGATGTTTCCTCAGTACTCAGGCTAGGTGGATGCATTTCAAAGACCATTGGTTGTACAAATCAATAGCAGAATGAGGTCTGCCCTGGAGGTAAGCATTTAGGAGGGTATGAGGAATGGGTGCTGTAGGGAGAATGTGCCATGTGAGAAGATAGTCTCAAAATAGACATTCTAAAATAAAAACAAAAGTCAGATACAAGAAGAAAGCTTTCAACTGACTGTGAGTGGTGAGCTAGAGGTGGATAACCTGGAGTAAATGAGGTAGAAGACTGAATGACAAAGTATCTCACATGTTGAATAACCTGCTGACCCAACTCAGGAGAGCAAGCCCCCAAATCTTGCCTGCCTGAGAGGTGGGGCATTGGACAAGAAAAGAGACAAGAAAACTTGAGCACCGGGCTGCAGAATAACTTACCTGGCTAGTATGTCTGCTTTGTCATGCGCATTGCCTGGGGTCCACTCCAACCCCCTCACACTGGAGGAAGCTTTGTGTTGTAGGTTTTCACTCTCTCCTTCTGTCTCTTTCTATCTGAAAAATTGGCTCAAAGCAGTGAAGCCTTGGTGGTGATGATAAGTTAGGTAAATAAATAAATAAGTGCTTGAGCACAACTCCTGGCTTTTGGTTCAGATCACATAAAATATGAGTTGGAAAAGGACATACAATGTGCTTAGGAAATATGTGACCAACATTGCCCTTATCTCTGATGCTTCTTTTGGCATATGTCTGAATTTCTAGAAGGCATCCTCAGTATTCTGCTTGAACAAGTTGTACCTCAGTCTTGTTCATAATAAGGGTTAGCACTGCCATGTGGCCAGTTCCACCCCTCACACATGTGGCCTTGAGAGTCCCTTCCAGCTTCCTTGGGATAATGCAGTTCCATGGCAACTTTCACCCGGCTCATGTGCCAAAAGATGATGCTAATTAACTCAGGTGAAAATTAACATATGCTGAACCTCAGAGTAGAAAAAGGCAAAAGAAATTCAAGGTTGGGTTTACAAAGTCTCTGCTTCCAACTCAGTTGTAGCCTTAATCCCTAGAACTGTCTTAGTTTACTGGTCCAGACACGCACAGTGAAGCAAGAACAGTCTGATTGGGCCTCTGTTGCTTGGCTGAGCACTGCTGGAGAAAACCACCCAACCAGGCAAATTGGTGCTGCTACAAATTCATGGTCTCCAATCTCAATCAAGCCTGCAGTGGTGCCTGGCAATCCATCTGTGTTTCTCAAGACAGTCTATTCTCCTCTTCTGCCTGTAAGTTAACTCGGGCATTCTCAGCACCCTCCTCCTCACATTGCACTAGAAAATGAACTTGTCTCCCAGCGCACAGGAAATGCCCTTAACCTCCAAATACCAAAAGCACCAATCCTGGAGGTCATACCTGTCCCCACCCATACTCGCACCTCCCCTACCTTTATAGTGAGTTGCTCACTTCTTTTTCCTATCAAAAACCAATCTTCTCTAGATTATACATCCCACTTTGACTTTACATAAGGGACCTTCAAATACCTTTAACCTCACTGTAATACAAGTTCACTATCTCTTTGCACACACACATAGGTACATTTCACAAATAGTACTAACCTTTGCTACCAATAACATATTCAAATATTTTCCATTCTTTTCATTTTGTTCTTCAGCATCTGATTATATTCTACCATTCTGCTTCCATGATAGTCACCAGGGGGCTGGAATCCATTGCTTCAAAAACTTCCATATCTACTACAGGTGCCTCTCTTCTCTCTCTATCTCTCCCTCGCCTCTCAATTGCTCTCTGTCCTATCAAATAAAAAGAGAGAGAAAAGGAAAATAAAAGTCACCAGTAGTAGTGAATTCATCTTACAGGCACTAAGCCACAGCAATAGCCCTGGCAGCAACAAGTAATTATTGTTTTTAATAATGATGACCCTCCCTATAGTTTCCCTCATCCTCCACTTTCTTTTTTTAATACTTATTTATTTATTCCCTTTCGTTGTCCTTGTTGTTTTATTATTGTAGTTATTATTGATGTTGTTGTTGTTGGATAGGACAGAGAGAAATGGAGAGAGGAGGGGAAGACAGAGCGGGGAGAGAAAGATAGACACCTGGAGACCTGCTTCACCACCTGTGAAGTGACTCCCTGCAGGTGAGGAGCCGGGGGGCGCGAACCGGGACCCTCACGCTGGTCCTTGCGCTTTGCGCCATGTGCGCTTAACCCACTGCGCTACCTCCTGGCCCCTATCCTCCACTTTCTTATGATCCTTGTGCCTCACAGAATTCATCCTCCCTTTACCTCTCCAGTCCCTTGCTCCCTTTATGCCAAGTCTTTCCCATCAATGTTTACGTTTTCTCACATTTCCCTTACCTTATTTAACTCATGCCAATTTTCTAAAACCCCCCACCCTACATCTGGACATCTGTGACAGGTGTTTATACTAGCTGTGTCTTTTATCATCTATTCAAACTTCTGTGTTTCCTGCCTGGAAACTCTTCTCACCAATGTCGCCAAGGACCTCCTTTTTACTGCTAAAACCTGGGGGATCAGATTTAACCCTCATACACAAATGCTCAGCTGTATTTCAGAACAGGTGGCTCTTCCCTGCTTCTGAAAGCTACTTTTCTGTTTTTCCTTCTACTGCTTGGCTCCTTTTTTTCTCCATCTGCCTTGCCAGCTTCTCTCCATTCTCTTGCAGAGTTTTGTGTTTTCTTCCCTTTGCTGACTTGATAGCTCTGTTGTTTGAAGTTTTTGTTTCCTCATAATATTGTGCATTCCTTCACATCTTTATTGACCAGCTTTATTCTTTTGTCAACTTCCTCTTTGTTTCCTTGGGCCGTGTTTCTATTTTTAGTGCCTTTTGACTGAAGTATAGTTCTTTATATACAAATCATAGTGAATATTTTATTCTACTTACTTATAAATATTTTTTCTTCATTTGTCCCTTACTAATTAAATTTTCTGTGTGGTAATTTTTTTTTGGTAGCTAACAATGGCATTTATTATTTTTTGTAATACTAAGAAATCCTCCCAACCATTGAGATTCACAAATATTCTTTATGTTTTCTGATATTTCTGTGGTACACAGAGTGATGTATGAATCTATTTTTTTCCACACTTGGTTAACTATTTGTTCAAGTACTTTTTTTTATTGATCAATACTCCCTTCCCCACTGATTTGGAAAGCTCCTGTAGGGCTGGAGAGACAGCAGAATGGTTATGCAAAAACCTTTCATGCCTAAGGCTCTGTGGTTCCAGGTTTAATCCCCAGAACCACTTATATACCCGAGGAGTTGACCAGTTCTCTTACCCTACAGTCTTGCCAATCATTATTAAATCAATTTAAAAGACTCAAAGCAAAACTACTACAACAAATAATAAAAAGCCCCCTTGTGGGAACCAATACATTGCAGATTTTATTTTTGTAACCTTGTAATATGTTTTGATATCTTAGAGTTGGCAAATATCCTTGCCCCACCCCACTCCAAACTGGGAAGATGTACATGTCATCATTGAGAGATTAGGCTCTGGAAAAATTCAGTTGGGTTCATATTTCAACCCATTCTTCTGCTTGCTATCTGTCCCTGGACAAGATGCTTTAATACCTATACTTGTCTGTAAAATAGAAACAAAAAAGGATCCATACTGAAGGTTTGCTATGAGAGTTAAATCATGTGCCACTTTTATAATATCAACTTGGCTAGTTTCACCTGTTTATCCTAACAGATGTGTCTTACAACTGTTTAAAAAAATTAGTGTGAAACTTACCTAGAATTGTTAAATTTATTTTAACATAAATTTATTTTAACATAATTTCCCTCTTAACAATTAAATTCTTCATCCAGGAAAAGTTTGTCTCTATTTTAAAATGTTCTTTTCTGGCTATCAGGCAAGTTTGAGTTTTTTTCTTACATTGATCTTGTTTGTTTATTATCTTAGGGCTGGATTTGATTTACTAGTGCTTTGAATATTGGACTTTTTGTTTGTGTTGATGGTATATGAGTTGGTAGATACGAATATGTGCACCATACATACTGCCTTTATAGGAGAAGTTGTGTCATGAAATTTAAAAAAACATGCCTATTGTAATTTAAGACTGTAAAGCATTAGTCATTAAGCCGCCCGTTCCTTAGTAGTTTTCAGTGTCCTTGAGGTTTTCTCTGTACAGTTTTGGCAATTCAAATTTTCATAGGAAATCTAGCTAGACACTTTGTTAAGATTTCAAATGTATTCATGTGTTTAACATATTAGTCCTTTTAAGGTTATTAATTTATAATTCTCTCATTTTATTATTCTGTCACTACATATACAAACTATACTTTTGGTTTCTTCAGCAGAACAATGAGAAATCCCCATTACCAATCTTTTCAGAAGTCAGTCATTTTTTTTTCCTGCTCTTATATTGACTAAGTCTATTCTCCTTTCCTAATCTTTTTATTCTCTTTGAAACTTGTTGGATTTAGGCACTCATTTAGTTTGTTTCATTTCTCTATTATTTCATAACAAATAAGGCTATTAGTCTTCCATACAGCATTGGTTTAAGTTTCATCATCTGTCTTGACAGTGATTGTCTTCTCCTTGAATTCATGAACTCATTAAGGAAAGAGGTTCATGAAATTTCATAGTTTATTTGCACTGCAAATAGAAAATGTGTCAGGTGGTAGCCAGGTGGTGACGCACCTGGTTAAGCACACGTTAACAGTGTACAACAACCCAGTTTGAGCCCCAGGTCCCCACCTGCACATACTCATTGTATTTTGCTTACTTTTGACCTCAGACTTAAATTTTACTTTCCAACTTTTGGATATACATATATATATATATTGAAGACAGAGAGGAGGAGAGAAAGACACCTGCGGACCTGCTTCACTGCTTGCGAAGTAACCCCCTGCAGGTGGGGAGCTGGGGGCTCGAACCGGTATCCTTATGCTGGTCTTTGTCCTTCGTGCCATGTGTGCTTAACCCACTGTGCTACTACTGCCCAGCCCCCTGTTCTCCAACTTTTGTATGAAAAAAAAATAGTTTATTTGGTGTATGCTTCACTGTTTGAGGAGTATAAAATACCACAAATGTCTTATCTACATTCTGGAATGTGTGCATCATCTGTTGATTAAACATCATCTTTGAATTTTGTTTCGTTTTTCCAGCCCCTTAGTTTGAATTATCACTTTGTAAGCAGTGAAGTTAACAGTGACAGGACCAAAAGAAAAGAATCGTAAAAACAAAAAACTATTTTCAGCAAATCCCTTTTATTTTCACTCGAGATCACATTCAATAACAGTCCCATATTATGTATATCAATCATGCATAATAACTTATTATTAATTAGTAATAAATAATAAATTTCTCATGTCTTTTTTCTTTAAAAAGAAGTCTGACCCATGTGCAAGTTGTCTACTTTAAAGGTTTATCTTGTTGACAACCATGAGCACAAACTGGAAAACCTTTCCGAAGGTTTTGATCTGGATAGTTGATGGTGAAGTTCACTTATGATTCCTTTTGTTTTCCTCATTTGGGACACAAAGAAACAAACTCTTTCTAACAGAAACACTCCAATATAATATGCAAACATAATTTGCTAGGCAAGAAAGATTGGATAGCTATAGGGCAATACTCATCCTCTTCAAGAATGAGTTAAGAGCCTGAGATGGATGACTGTATTTTGTAGGACTACTTTCTTGATTTAGTAATGTCAGTTTATCAGTTTCATCAGTTGCCACGTACAAGAAGAAACATCTCTTGGTAGCTACTTGGAGACTCTTGGCCTATCAAAAGAACTGCCCTATAGTGTGGTATGATTTTATAACATCTATGAAGCTATTGTTAAATGCACACTTTGTTATGGTTCATATTTACTTCTATCAATAAGTAGTTCTGAAATCCTGGCTATTGTGTTAAGATCACCTTCTGGGGGATGGACAGTGGTGCATCTAATTAAGTGCACGTTACTGTGTGCAAGGACCGAGGTTTGAGTTCCTGATCCCCACCTGCAGGGGGGAAGCTTCACAAGAGGTGAAGCAAGTACTGTAGGTGTCTCTCTATGTTTCTCTCCCTTGCTATCTCTATCTCCTCCTTCCCTCTCAAATTCTCTTCACCCTGTCAAATAAAGAAAAAAATGGCTGCTGAAAACAGCCTCTAGGAGGAGAAGTGTCAAGTAGTAACACAATGCTGCACATCTCTCTCCCCTTCTCTCCTCGCCCCTCCCCTCCTCTTCTCTTTTGTCTCTCACCATGTCCCCTTTTCTCTGTATCTCACTCTCTATTGGAAGAAATATAAAATAAAAAACACTCCCCACCTGCAGGGGAGTCGCTTCACAAGCAGTGAAGCAGGTCTGCAGGTGTCTATCTTTTTCTCACCCTTTGTGTCTTCCCCTCCTCTCTCCATTTCTCTCTGTCCTATCCAACAACGACAACAACAATAATAACTACAACAATAAAACAACAAGGGCAGCAAAAGGGAATAAATAAATAAAATAAATATAAAAAAAATTAAAAAAATAAAATAAAATAAAAAACAAGCTGATTGGGAGTAGTGGAGTGGTGCAGACACTGAGCCCCAGTGCTAACCCTCTCCCCCCCACCCACCCAGAAAAACAAAAACTAAGCAAAAAAAAAAAAGTTTACCTACATTGTTTATTGAGTCTTGCAATTCCCTTGGGCCTACTCTCCAAATTAAATAGTAACCATTAGAATGTGGACATCAGTGAATCTCAGCACTCTTTAAAGAGTGAAGCCTGAGTGCTTTTACTCTTCCCTTTCTTTTTTTTTTTTCTTATATCTCTTAAGTCTTTTTTAATAATGGTACTTTTAACTAAACTTCATCACACTGTTTTAGCTGTATGTTTCGTCCCCAAAGCAGTCATTTTTTACTAGAATAGATTAGCCTGTGTGCTTTATTGTAATAAATGTTCAGTGCAAGGAAGTGAACCCAGGGCTTTACACAACACAGTACCAGTGAACTGAACTGCCTGCCTTCCCCACTTTTTCTTCTATATTTTTTAAAAGGGTGGGGGGAGGGGTGAAGGAAAAGAAGAAACAGTAAAACAATTTCCCTCTGTTCCTGATGTTCCATTGTGGTGTAAGGGATCACACATAGTGTTTCATCTAAGTATCAGCTGTACCCACTGAGCCATCTCTCAGGCCTCCCTAAATGATATTTTCTCTCTATTTTTAAACTCCTAACTTTAAATTTTCCCCCTTTATACTTCCTTGTTGAGTCACTTGAATTTCTTTCTTTCTTTCTTTTCTTTTTTTAACTAAATTGACTGCTTCACTCTCCCCCCCTTTTGGTAACTTTGAAGATAAGCTGTTGTATAGTCTACTGCTAATTACACTTAACATCTTTAAAAAACATGTGCTAACCTATATTTCTCTAATTAAGTACATGCACTATATTACAGAATTTCTTAAAAGAGGAAATTAGCATCTCTCCTTTCTTCAGATTTACTCTTTTTATCAGTATAATCTGTGATATTTTACCCTGGGGCTGTGAGGAGGGTTACTTTATCTATTCACTTCTAATGAATATTTATTGTAGTTAGATTTTGTTTTGTAAATATGTTTGTAGTGATTATTTAGATTCAATATTATATTAATTTTTTTGTCCTTTCCAATCTTTAAAAAGAAAAAAAAATCACAGGGCCAGGTGGTGGTGCATCTGGTTGAGCACACATGTTGCAATGCACAAGGCCCTGAGTTCAAACCCCTGGTTCCCCACCTTTGCAAGTGGTGAAGCAATGTTGTAGGTGTCTCTCTGTCTCTCTCCCTCTCTATATCCCCCTTCCCTTTCCATTTATGGCTGTCTCTATCCAATAAATAAATAAAGGTAACAACAAAAAAAATTTTAGGGGCCAGGTGGTGGCACACTTGGTTAAGCGCACACACTACAGTATGCAAGGACCCGGGTTCAAGCCCCTGGTCCCCACCTGCAGGGGGAAAGCTTCATGAGTGGTGAAGCAGGGCTGCAGGTATCTCTCTGTCTCTTTCTATCTCTGTCTTCCCTTCCCCTTAATTTCTTTCTGTCTCTATCCAATAATAAATAAGTAAAGTTGAAAAAAACACTTTTTTTAAAATTACTGACTGTACCTATCCCCTGCTCAAGCTCATCATTTTGTTTCATCTCTTGGGTGGGTAGTAAATATCTCTAAGTGCTTTTCTATGAATAGGATATTTTTGAAGTCTCCAGTATTGGAAGTAGCTTCTATTCTCTTTGTTATTTAGTAACTTGGATGGGTCATATCTCTTTCTACTATAAAATACTTAGGGACCAATATTCACTGTATCTAAGAGAAATGCAGTGAAGGTCAGATTCCCTTAGTTTTCAGAACTAGCACAGGTGTTCAGCTATATCTGTGTATTTGAGTCAGTTCTGTTGGTTGGGACTTGGAATGGGATGGAGAGGTAAGACACACATACTCATGTCACCATCATTTCAGATGATAGCAACCATTAAATTCAGCAGGTACTAATTGAGCACCTTCAAAGAGCCAGGCATTGTGGCAGTAACTAGAGATTCAGAGGAGGCAATCAGCAAGATTTCTGATTTCGTGGAGTACACATTCCAGCCTAGAGCTTGGTATCCACAAATGGATCTGATCTTTAACAGATGCTAGGAACATCTGTTAAAATCACCAGAATTTTCTATTTGACTTAAGCTACTGTACAGTACAGTTTTCATACTAGGTGACAGTGTTGGTGAGGGTTAAGAGCTTGGTCCCTGGAGTCATCTAGATGGACCTGAATTTGTTGCTGTCATTTATTGGCCTTGTGACCCTGGCCAGTAACTTACTTCTGAGTGCCTCAGTGTCTTTCCCTTTAGCTGGGGCTAATGACAGTAAGTCATAGTGTTCTTGCAGCTAATTGATGAAAGTACTTAGAACAGTGCCTGCACTTAGCCTGACGATAAATGACATTTATTAACTATGTCTGTTGCCAAAAAGCTTTTTTAAGTCCTTTCTTCTTGACTTAAAACTCTTTCTATACTTACAGTGATTACAGTGTACGCTTACTGAATATGTCTTAAGGACTAAGTTCTCTTTGTTAAACTTGATGGAAGGTCTTTCAGAAGCAAGTTGGAGAGAGGGAGGGAGGGAAGAGGGAGGGAGGGAGAGAGAGAGAGAAGACAGAAAAGGGGGAAGGTGGATGGAGTCACAGAATAAGAAGAAACTCAACATAGAAAAAACTCAAATTTTTTTTGAGTTACCTGGGGCCAGGTAGTGGTACACTTGGTTGAGTGCACATGTTACAATGCACAAGGATCTAAGTTCAAGCCCCCAGTTCCCACCAGCGGTGGAGGAAAGCTTCACAACTGATAAAGTCATGCTGCAAGTGTCTCTCTGTCTTTCTTCCTCTCTGTGTCTGCCCTCTCAATTTCTCTGTCTCTATCCAATAAATATATAAATTTAAAAAAACATAATTAAAAAAACAAATACAATTCCTTTGTAGTGTGTGTTTTTTCCTTTGTAAGCATGATTTTATTATCATTTTCATCTTATCATCACTATAACTAATAAAGCAAACACTGAAACATTGTATTTACCAATACCAATGCCAAACACCAATGTAAATGTGAAGGAGTTTAAATGTGGTTCATATTAGCTTTTGCCTTCTTTTTATTTTAAAAATGTTTAGAATGCACCAATAAATAATAATAAATGACAGTTTTGCAGTAAACAGTGTAGTATTTTCATTTTGAAAGAAATATCACCCAGGAGAATCTTATTACCCTAGTGTAGTTTTCATTTGAGGACTCATGTCCAGTCTTGGTCCATATAAAAATGAATATTTAATCTCATTCATCAAAAGAATGAATATAATATTACGATCTGTTGTTTTACTTCAAATGATGTTTAACAGTCGTCTTCCTACTGGGCCATATTTATCACTTTAATGGTCGTGTTCGAAGAGCTTCACACTAACAGCTTTGATTTACCTCACGTTGTGGAGCTGACATATAGGTTGTTCACATTCTTTCTCTGTAATAAAATTATGTCCCTATGAACATCTCTGTCCATGTGCCTCTTTCTCTTTTGAATTAATTCCTTGAGATTACTGAATCAGAATAGGCAAATAGTTGTGTGGCTGTTGATAAGAATTCATATGCTCCCTTTCAAAAAGATTATTATCATTTTGTTCTGTGATTGGCAATACATATATATGAGTTTCCATGAAGCCTTAACCGTGTGGGGTATGTATGTTCTTTATTTTTTTCTAGTAAAATTGACTGTGTTTCATATTGGTTCTGTTTTCTTACATATAGGTCCTCTGAGCATACTCTCTGCTCATCTTCCTGATGTTCTTATACAGTCATAAAAGTTCTAAGTCAATATTTACACCTGCCCCTTGGCACAGATGCTACAGTTATCTGTTTTCATATTTTATTTTATTTTATTTTGAATAAGTTTTTCTGTATTTGTTTTTCTATTTGTATCACTTCCTTTGCCCCATCCTTGTTTCAGGGTCTCTTAATCACTGGTATGAGAAGGGCTTAACAGAAGGGGCTTCCAAGGAGTGAAACCTTAGACTCAAGTAGGAGAGGTGACAGGGGGTGACAGGCCATCAAGATGAGGCACTATCTATTCTCTGCCCCAATTTTTCCCCAAAGCTTTGGTCTCTGAAAGATGATGTTCGCCTGGTACCTCCTTTGTATAGTCTTGTGGTTATAAGTTTGCCAGAATCCCCAGTACACACCTATTATTAGAGAGTCATAGACTGAATATCTCTACCCTGGGTACCACCTGGAGGATTGCACTGTGATTCTACTTGAGTTTGAACAGTGGTTTGTCCCCCAACCCATGGGATCAAGAATATGCAGACACTGCCTGTGGTAAGCACATCGGAAGGGGAGAAGGGACCAAGAGAACAACTTTGCCATGCATGTAGCTTGTAGACAGGATCCTTCCCAAAGCCATGATGGAGTCTAGAAAGTCCCCACCTAGACCTCAGACCCTAGATAGTCCAGCCCAACCCTTATGTCACTGCTTCTGCCCATGGCCCATTAGGCTATGAAAAAAGTACCCTACATGCCAGCCCTCAGTGGTGATGCTTACCAACTGTCACTGCTTTTCTCTTCCAGTTTCTTGCTTCTTCAACTTCACCAGCCCCTCTGGGGTTGTCCTGTCGCCCAACTATCCAGAGGACTATGGAAACCACCTCCACTGTGTCTGGCTCATCCTGGCCCGACCAGAAAGCCGCATCCACCTGGCCTTCAATGACATTGATGTGGAGCCTCAGTTTGACTTCCTGGTCATCAAGGATGGGGCCACTGCCGAGGCTCCAGTTCTAGGCACCTTCTCTGGAAACCAGCTTCCTTCCTCCATTACCAGCAGTGGCCACGTGGCTCGTCTCGAGTTCCAGACTGACCACTCCACGGGGAAGAGGGGCTTCAACATCACCTTCACCAGTGAGTGCTCCCTCTATTCCTGACGCTGGTCTATGAGAATGGATTATAGTGCTCCCATGGAGAAGTTATTCATGTGGGTGGGCCAGTTCCAGGGGCATTGAAAATGCTGCTGTGAGGGGCTGGGAGATAGCTTGTCCAGCAGAGTGCATACTTAACCATGCCCAAGAATCTGGGTTCAAACCCCCTGCCACCATATGAAAGCACCATACGCAAGCAGTGGACCAGTTACTATCTGTCATTGAAAAGAAAAAGTATTGGGGGGCAAGTGGTGGCATACCTGATTGAGTGCACACATTGCTATGTGCAAGGACCCCAGTTTAAGTCCCCCGGCCCTCACCTGCCAGGAGGAGAAGCTTCATAGGTGGTGAAGCAATGATGCTGGTGTCTCTTTTTCATTCTCACTCTCTGTCTAACCCTCTTCTATCAGCTTCTCTCTGTCCTATCCTATAAAAAGGAGAAAAAATGACCAGTCAACAAAGGAGAAGAAAAGAAAAAAAAAGTCTACTGGATCAATAAAATGACTTACCCGGTTAGTTCGCTGCTTTGCCACCTGTATAATCCAGGTTCCAGCCCAATAGCTTTGGTGCTATGATGTCTTCCCTTCTCTCCCTCTGCTACACTTTCTTACTGAGAAACTCAGCTCAGAAAGGTGAAACACCACTGGAGATGAAAAAAAAAAAAAAGTTCACTGGGAGTAGTGAAGTGAGGCAAGTACAAAATTCAGGTGAAGTTCCAGGCTAAAAAAAAAGCCAGTAAAATAGCTCACTTAGTGTGCTGCTTTGCCATGTGCACTTCCTAGGTTTAAACCCAGCCCCCACCACAATGCAGGAAGCTTTGATGCTGTGGTCTCTTTCATTGACTCTTTGCTTCTCTATCTAAAAATTACAAGAAAAAGAATGCAGTAACCAGACAAATCGCACATAGGGCTTTAATGGGATTGGATTCTGAGCAGAGTGCACTTTTCTTTTTCTTTTTTTTTTTTTCTTTTTGCCTCCAGGGTTATTCCTGGGGCTCGGTGCCTGAACTACTCCTGGAGGCTATTTTTCCCATTTTGTTGCCCTTGTTGTTGTGCTTGTTGTAGTTGTTATTATTGTCATAGCTGTTGTTGTTGTTGGATAGGACAGAGAGAAATGGAGAGAGGAGGAGAGAAAGACAGACACCTGCAGACCTGCTTCACTGCTTGTGAAGCGACCTCCTGCAGGTGGGGAGCCTGGGGCTCGAACCGGGATTCTTACCCAGGCCCTTGCGCTTTGTGCCACATGCGCTTAACCCGCTGCACTACCATCCAACTCCCGTGCACTTTTCTTTGGAGTCAGTCTCTTTGGACATTTGTTTCCCATTGGTATGACAGACTATGTAAAAGGAGTCTAGGACTTCTTATCTCTCTACCCCATCCTGCACTTCCTCCTAAAAGAATAATGGTGCCAGGGTGCAGCAAGCCTCAGACATCCTCTTACGAGCACCTCTGAGGTATTTTCCCCAGTTCCTGGTGACCTGGTATTCTCAACGAGGTTGTTCACATTTTGCCTTTCCAGTTCCCAGCCCCACAGGCAAAGCAGAAACAAAGAGCTGGAGAAGTGTTTCAGATGGGGACTGGGGGTTTATTGACTCCAACTCTTAAGGCATTTCCCTGTTGCCTCTCTGAGAGCCACAATCTACAAGTTGTCACATCTCTTACAGTCTTATGCCCTTATGCCCCTGTTACTCAGTGGTGATTCTTTTCTTTTTCTTTTCTATTTTTCTTTTTCTTTCTTTTGCCTCCAGAGTTATCGCTGAGGCTCAGTGCCTGCACCATGCATCCACTGCTCCTAGTGGCCATTTTTTGTTGTTGTTGTTATCATTGTTAGTGTTGTTATCCTTGCTGTTATTGTTTTTGTTGTTGGATAGGACCAAGAGAAATTGAGATAGGAGTGGAAGACAAAGAGGGGGAGAGAAAGTTAGACACCTGTAGACCTGCTTTACCGCTTGTGAAGTGACCAGGTCCCTCCCACAGGTGGGGAGCCAGAGGCTCTAACCAGGATTCTTGCTCTGGTTCTTATGCTTCACACCATGTGTGTTTAACCCGGTGGCTATCGCTGCCTGGCCCTTGTTTTTTCTTTATTTAATCTTTAAAAAAAATATATTGCCTCCAGGGATGTCACTGGGGCTCTGAGTCTGGATGACAAATCCACCACTCCTAGCAGCCATTGTTTTCTTTCTTGTCCCCCCCTCCACCTTTGGTAGGACTGACAATCTGGCACCTCAGTGCACCAAGGCCTCAGGCATGAAAGTCTTTTACATAGCCATTATGCTACTTCCCCAGCCCAACACTCCTGCTTATCAGGACTAGAAACCTGTGCTCCTACAACAAGGATCTGTGAACTCAATTCCACCCCCTAGGCATCTCCCAGTTCTGGTCTGGTTTAGTTTAGTGTAGTGTAGTGTAGTGTAGTTTTGTTTTGTTTTTACCGGAGCACTGCTCAGTTCAGGCTTATGGTGGGGCAGAACACTGAACCTGGGACCTTTGCTGCCTAGGGCATGAAAATCTTTTTGCACAACAATGCTATCTCCTCAGCCCCCACAAGGAGCATTTTGGGCAATAATAAGAGTAGCTGCTATTTACTGAGCACCTACCATGTGAGTTCTATGATCACATCTGCTTATGTTAGAACAAACACCTTACAGATGCTGCACCTCCTTTTTTACATACCAGGAAGCTGCGGTATGAGTAGGTGTACAGGTAAAACAGAAAAATTTAAATCCTTGGCTTAGAACTTTTTCTCCTAGACATATAAAATAGCTTCCTATCTATCTCTCCCCTCTCTCTCTCTCTCTCTCTCTGACTGACAGGCATTTTTAATAGACAAACACCGGGATTTCTCAGCCCAAAGCACCACATTTCTTTCTAACTTTTATTTATAAATGTCAAGGCAACCTCACAATCATAGTTTATAGTGAAGAAAGGTTGGGAGGCACACGTTCGGTTGACCTGGGCTTGCATTTCAGAAGACTAGGTATTGGGATTCCCTTAAGACTCTGCAAGATATTATCACAATTATCTCCATGTCAGCTGCTTCCCCAGTTCACCCAGCTTCCCCTGTTCCCCTGTGCTGGCTCAGTAGGGAGGAGAATAGATTCCAGGCTCCTACCTTCAACAAGTTCCAGTATCCTCTTTGCTTTTGATCATGCAAGTGTTCTCTTCACAAGGGAATATCAGAGGCTTGCCAGTTGAGCTATTTAGTGTGGCAAATGCAGAGCAGAAGAGATAGCTCACCCAGCAGGCCACACACCATGCCTTGTGTACAGTGCAGGTTTGAGCCCTGCCACCATGTGAGAAGTGCCATGCACCAGCGGATGCTGTGATGTCTCTCCCTCTTTGTGTGTCTCTGTCTCTTTATCTGAATGAAAAAGCAGGCTGGGACTGGTGAGATAGCTCATGTTGACATGTGCAAGGCCTCCACGTCACGTAAGAATAAGTAGCCCATGCCTGTGCAGCTGTGGGCACTTGTGTTCACTGGGAAACCACTGTGTTTGCAACAGCCAGCATGCAAATAGGAAATGGCTTCAAAAACAAGCCTAATGGAGCAGGACTGGGAGTGTGCTTGGCAGGGAAGGAATGAGAAAGGTTAAGACGAAAAGGAGCTCATATTTAAGGAGTACTTACCAGATGTCAGGTGTGTACCAAACACCCTTCATTTTCATAAGCATTTCATTTGATTCCCTTTTCAAGAATGACCCTGCAAGTTTAATATGATGTCTACTTTATAGATCAAGAAACAGAACCTCAGTAAGATTACATAAAGTGCACAGAACCACATAAGGAGTAAAAGGCAGAGCTCGATTAAACCTGCAAGTGCTCTGACTCTTCCGTCTGCCTGCTAACTACATTATCAGTAGTCCAGGCAGAGTGAGAGATAGCCTGACAAGAGGCAGGGAAATGAAGGAAATGGTTCCCAACGGAGTTAATTCCAGGGCACCTTGTGCAGGAAGCTTGGTGTCTTTTAGTGTCACAGGACTTAGAGTCCAGCTCACCTGCAGCGTCAACAATCCCGTAACTGTCAGAAGTTAGGGAGGCATGGGATGTGTTTGACACTGAGGAGACAGATCTGCCCTTGACCCATGGTGTGCCTCAGTTTCCTCTCTTTGTAAATTGGGGAAGTAATAGTAGCTTTGGAATCATGATGTCATGTACATGAGCTGACACGAGTGGCAGCCTGACTTCTGAGTGGTCATAGGCATAAAGGTGGGTTAGGTGTTCAGGAAGGCAGGAGGTCAGGCACTAGCCCCACATTTTGGGGTAACTAGCTCTCCCTCCAGGATGTCTAAAGGAAGTGGTGGAGGTCTCAGGCTGACCATCATAATGAAGCTTATTTGTTTGGGGGTGTCCATACACACTCCAGCTCTGACTAGAGTCTAATCACATCTTTGGCCCTCTCACCCCCATCCGTACAGCCTTCCGACACAATGAGTGCCCAGATCCTGGGGTTCCAGTGAATGGCAAGCGGTTTGGTGACAGTCTGCAACTGGGAAGCTCTATTTCTTTCCTCTGCGATGAAGGCTTCCTGGGGACTCAGGGCTCAGAGACCATCACTTGCGTCCTGAAGGAGGGTAGCGTGGTCTGGAACAGTGCTGTGCTGCGATGTGAAGGTAAGTGCCCACCTGCTGGGGCTCTGTGCCTGTCACCAGGAGTGGCTCTGCGCAGGGCAGGGGCTGAGTCACCGGGTCCACTTCTGCCTTGCCTTTGCTCATTTTCCAGGACCCGGGACTCCCTCTCACCTTCATGTTGGAATGGCAGAGATCTTTTTTTTTAATCACATGGCAGAGATTTTTGAATTAAATCAAGATGAAACTGGAGAAACACTGTTTCTAGATTAGCAGGTATCAAAAACGCCTCTTTTTCTACTTGGGTAGCCTCTCTATGTCATACAGCCATCAGGAGCCCTGTTTCCAGCTCCTGCCTAGGGAAGCTCCATCGGTGCAAAGCCATGTTGACAGTGCCAGAGGTTGTCTAGTCTCTCAAGCTGCCTGCCACTCTTTCTTCCCCCACCTGCTCATTTCCATCAGTGCTCTGGGACATCTCCCAGGTGTGGCCTTTGTGTCTGTGTTAAGTGCTGCCTTGATCTCCCAGCAGTCAATCTCCAGGAGACTTAAAGGAGACCAACTGGAAGGATCACAGCCTGAAACAAGCATCGGGCTTATTATAGTCTCTCTTCTGTCCCACCTTACCACCAGAACAGGTTTTGAGTCAATTTCAGAAACTAGCCATGTGTTCCTCCAATTGCCGGCTTTCAAAACATAGACGAGGCTTCTCAGAGACTGGAATCAGGTCACATCTGTGTGCCAGGCACAGTCCCTGGCACAAAATCAGTGCTCAATAACTATTTGTGGAAAATGGATGAATGTGATTGCCCTGTGGACCCCTGGAGACAGTGGCAGTGCCCAGAGAGGCAGGGACTGTGAGTCTTTCCTTTGAGATTCAGGAAACACTTTCTTCTCACATGACGGACAGAGAGTAGAGACCTGAGAGACCTCTCTGTGTGCCCAATCCCCAAACCGAATCTGCATACTCTGACTGCCCACAATAGGACGGACAGGTGGACGTGGAAGGGAGTGTGCCTTAACACAAGGCATGCTGCAGAGCTGACAGATGGCAGGAGGGAGTGACCACCCAGACCAAGTTGCATATGGCAGAGGGGCTGGTGTCCAGGTGAGCTTCTGAATCAGAGGGGTCTGGACTAGAATCCTGGCTAGAGTCACTTTCTCTGAGCCGCTTGTGGTTTTGTTTGTTTCCATCAGGTGAGTGAAAGTGGAGTTATAAAAATAAGGTGCATCAATGTTATGAATCTAAAAAAAAAAAAAGGTACATGTGCATATCCTGGTACAAAGTGAGTACTCAGTGTTAGCTGTGCTCTCAATGATTTGCAAGATCCATGAGGACTGGGAGTCAGCCCTGGCTTCATATCCTACAACTGGCATATCATTTTATACTAGGTAGATGTTTGGTCTTTATTTACTCATTCATGAATGAATGAATAAATTTTAAACTGGATTAGAGCCTTCTTAATGTCTTCCAGAGCCCTGATTCTCACCAAACTATATTTGTCTCCACTCTAAAAGTTATCACCCTGACTCACCCTGCACAGGTGATTGGACTTCGCTGTGCCTCAGGTGTCCTGTCTGTAAAGTGTTGTTAGTAACGGGAGGCTCCATCAGCTGGCCTCCCTCTTGGAGTAGTGCCTACGAGAGAGGCAACACTAAGTAAGTGTTGTCCGTCAGTTGCTTGAAACTGATACTAATCCTTCTTAATCAGACCAATCACTTAAGTGTCCCTCCACTTTGAGGGAGAAGGGATTAAGGGGCACATTTCCATCCTTTGAGGCTCCTTTCCCCATCATAACATGAAAAGACTACCCTGCTATGTCCCCCACAACCTTAGCTGCAATTTGTTCCCAATCAAGTGAGTACTTTTGGAAGGATATAACTTCTGGAATCAAGGAAACATCTCTACATCATTCCCAGCTATGAAAGAGAGAGGTTAGGTTGTTGCTCTTTGGCTGCAGAGGGCAACCCTGCATTTCTGATAGAGCTGTTTGCAGGCGAAGCCGATGACCATGCAAAGCAGTCACGCAGAGCCCATGACCTACAGGGTTGTCATCACTATCACTGGTAGTTATTCTCTCAGTCTCTCAGTTGCTTTGGTATTGTCCTTCATTCAGAACATCTTCCTGGTGTTTTAGGCTCATCCAGTCACGCCTTTCTCCTAATGTCCTTTGTTCTCTGAGGGTCACCACTGGACCATTCTACTGCACACTTGTATCACCAATCAAGAACTTTATTAGTTATACAGGCCTTAGTTCCATTTTCCCACCAAGATGCGGACACATCTAGAATAAAAGTGCAGATCACTAACAGACTGGAGGCAACAAGGGTTCAATCAGTCCCAACAGAGATTACCCTTCTGAAGAAGCCTCAAGACTTGGTAACTTTACAAAATCGCCCTCCTCTCTCCACTGCCAGCTCTCCTGATTCAGGTTAACCTGGACCATAGACCTGCCAGTGAAACACTCAAAACACTGGAGAGAATTGACCTTTATTAATGAACTTTAAAGCAGCTCATTATTTTCAAGACAAAGTTCTCATTTTGACATTGAAACATTCTTATTCATTTTGTCCCTGGAGGGGGCAACACTGAAGTTGGGGTACCATGGGCAAGCAGAAATAAGAGGGACCTTCTTTTTTGTTTGTTTTTTAAAAATATTTATTTTATTTATTTATTTCCTTTTTTTGCCCTCGTCTTATTATTGTAGTTATTATTGTTGTTGTCGCTGTTGGATAGGACAGAGAGAAATGGAGAGAGGAGGATAAGACAGAGAGGGGGAGAGAAAGATAGACACCTGCAGACCTGCTTCACCGCTTGTGAAACAACTCTCCTGCAGGTGGGGAGCCAGGGTTCGAACCGGGATCCTTACACTGGTCCTTGCGCTTTGCGCCATCTACACTTAACCTGCTGCACTATACAGCCTGACTTCCAAGAGGGACCTTCTTATAGAGGCTCAGAATTGGCGTAAGGAATGCTATGTAGAGTAATGACGGTCTGATATTATTCTTTTTTTGGGGGGGAAGGGGAATCTGGATAGCTAAGGGGGCAAGTGAGAACCAGACATGCAGCCTACTGTGGCCAATCTCAACTTAAACAGACGGGCAGACGGGTGACGACGCCCCTGGGACTCTGGCCTTTCCTCAGTCCTTCCCTCTTTGCTGAGAGTCTTGGAGGAAGCCTGCTTTGTAATGAGCATCTTTGTCTTTTCCATTTTTCCCCCTCTAGTTTTGTTTTTGATTAAGTATCCCCACCTTGTGGACAATTAAATGCTAAAACTAATGGTCTTTTAAAAAATCATTTAATATATGCTAAGAGCCACTTAGTTTTGGAGAGGCTGTAATGGGAAAAGGGAGAAAATGGCTGTCTCTCCTAAATTTAGAAGGGGTGATCACCTGGCTCATCAAAAACATGAGACGGCAAACTTTTTCTTAAAGGGCCAGAGAAGAAGGATTTTCAGCCCTGAGACTCCTGAGGTCTCTACTCAAGTCTGCATCATTATGACAAGACAAAAATGGGTGGACTGCCTTTGGTGTAATTCACTGAGCCCTGAGCTAGAGAACAGGGGAAGTAGGAGATCCATAATTTTAAAATCAGAGATAGAAAGACCTGCACAGAGGAGTACCTGGTTCTCTGTCCCCTATATTCATCTCTTCCTTATCTCTTAAATTCAAGGAGGAATCACTGTCACTGCTTTTGTAAGTGTCTTAGTGTCACCTTATTTCAGCTGTGCTCCAGTCTAGGAAGTAGGTGCTGTTATTGTCCCTCTGGGATACAGAGAAATGAAGCCACTTTCCCAGGACACTCACAGCTTCTAAGGGATAGAGCCATAATTTAGACCCAGATGCTTGATTGTGTTGCTAATATTTTGCTTGAATTATATCACTAGGGAGAATGTAATTTCAAACTTGTTTGTGAAATACTTAAAAACATCCACAAGTAGGATGAAAAAGAAGGTTTTCTACTTTCTGTATCCCAGTGTAAAATTAAGACAAAAGGAAAGCATATTGCCCATTCCAAAAGACAAAGAAGACAGGACACCACATGGAAGCATCAGAAATTGACAGCATAAAACAAAATGACAGGGAGACAAAGTATCAGTCATGACAATAAGGGTAATTAAGCACCCATTAAAAGACAAAGACTTTCAAACTTGGTTCTAAAGAAATGATGCTACTTGGTTAAGTGCACATGGCGCAAAGCACAAGGACCAGCGTAAGGACCCTGGTTCGAGCCCCCGGCCCCCCACCTGCAGGGGAGTCGCTTCACAGGCCACAGGCAATGAAGCAGATCTGCAGGTGTCTATCTTTCTCTCCCCTCTCTGTCTTCCCTTCCTCTCTCAGTTTCCCTCTGCCCTATCCAACAACGACAACAATAATATTAACAACAACAACAATAGACAACAAGGGCAACAAAAGAGAAAAAATGGCCTCCAGGAGCAGTGAATTCGTAGTGCAGGCACCAAGCCCCAGCAATAACCCTGGAGGTAAAAAAGAAAGAAAGGGGGGTTCCCGGAAGATGGCGGACTGAGAAGCTGCTAGTGGCTGAGCTCTGACCACATCTCCTGGAAACGGCAGGATTTTCGGCCTTTAGTAGGCCAGCCAATAAGGGGTCCTAGCGGTGACACCAAGGAGGTGACTATAACTTAATTTGGGTTAAGAATTAGAGTAGGAAAAAAGGGGGAAATTTTTTTTTTCTTCCTTTTAATTTCTAAGCATACCTCCTTCCCCGCACACCCCCCCCATAACCAGTCCCTGGGGACCAGATCCTAGCAGGATCTCCTGCTAGGAGCTCCTTTTCTTTACCAAATTCCTGTCCCACCAGGGAGTATCATTAATTCTAAGTCTATACCCTTCTGAAACCTCTGGCCTTTTTTCTTTCTAAGTAGCCAACCCCCCCCACCTCACCCCGCATAGCTAATTAAATAATTTTAAAAAAAAAACCCTTTCCTTTCACTGCCCTTTTATGACTGTTCTTTTTCTTATCTTTTTCTTTTTTCTCTCTCTCTTTCTTTTTTTTCTTTTTCTCATTCTTGTCATCCTTTCTTCCTTAATCCTACAGCTTCCAAAGTCACAGCCCCCAGCCCCCACACCACAAAACAGTGTGCTTTTTTGAATTCACTGATACACATTTGGGAATTTCCTTTCACTGCTCTTTAATTACAGCTCTTTTTCTTATCTTTTCCCTTTTCTCTCTCTTGCCCTTTTTTTTTAATCTTGTCATACACTTCTTCCTTCTTCTTTGCCTTTCTGAATTTGTGAATTATTTTGGGGAAGAAATCTGACTCAGAGTGGACTCTCTATGTGTGTATCTCTGCTCTAGTTCCCTTTCCCCCCTTGTTACCCCAAGAATATACAGTGGATAGTAGATTTGCATAACTGTCTATTCTTGCTATCCTTTCTTTCTTTTCTCTTTCTTCTTCACTGGGATTTGGTTACTATTTATTGACGGACTGGAGAAATTGTTTGGCTAACTGGTAACGATTAAACTCCTTCAATACTTGCTTCAGTTGCTACTGTAATTCCTGAGGTTGGTGAGTGCAAATGTCATAAATGTATTTAGTACAGTGTTACTTGTACTCAAGACACAACAACTGAGGAACAACAGAGCATTAAAAAAAAAGAAACACATAAATCAAAAAAATGGGTAGATCAAAAACAAATAAAACTGCTACTCCAATGAATGAAGACAAGAGCCCAGAAGGAAATACAAATCAGCCAGAAGTAACCATAGATAAGAAAAGTATGCAAGCAATAATAAACTTATTAATCACAGAAATGAAAACAACATTGGAGGAAAAGAATGGCAGTGTTAGGGAAACAACAGTTGAGACCCCAAAGGAAAATACTGATTATCTTGAGGCAATTAGAGAACTGAAAGCTGAAATAGCTGAACTGAGGAAAGAAGCTGAGAGAAGGGAAAGCAAACTAACAGAAGCAGAAAACAGAATTAGTCAGACAGAGGATGAGTTAGAGAAAATGAAGAAAGAGGTGAAAGAGCTTAAAAAGAGATTGAGAGACACTGAAAACAACAACAGAGACATGTGGGATGATCTCAAAAGAAGTAACATTCGTATAATTGGCCTGCCAGAGGAAGAAAGAGAGGAAGGGGAAGCAAACATTCTAGAGGAAATAATACAAGAAAACTTCTCAGACCTGAATAACAGAAAGGACATCAAGATTCAAGAGGCCCAGAGAGTACCAAACAGAATCAACCCAGACCTGAAGACACCAAGACACATCATAGTCACAATGAGAAGAAGTAAGGATAAAGAAAGGATCCTAAAGGCTGCAAGAGAGAAACAAAAAGTCACATACAAGGGAAAACCCATAAGATTATCTGCAGACTTCTCCACTCAAACTCTAAAAGCCAGAAGGGAATGGCAAGATATCTATGGAGCCCTGTGTGAAAAAGGGTTTCAACCAAGGATAATATATCCTGCTAGACTTTCATTCAAACTAGATGGAGGGATCAAAACCTTCTTAGACAAACAACAGATAAAGGAGGCAACCATCACCAAGCCGGCCCTTAAAGATGTTCTAAAAGACCTCTTATAAACAAGAACATCACTATAATACTTGCAATATATCAGAGCAAACAAAATTTTTTTTTGAACAATGGCACTACAATACATTAAATCCATAATATCAATAAATGTCAATGGCTTAAACTCACCCAACAAAAGGTACAGGGTGGGGGCATGGATCAGAAAACATAATCCAACCATATACTGCTTGCAAGAATCCCATCTGTCACAACAAGATAAACACAGACTTAAAGTGAAAGGATGGAAAACTATCATACAGGCTAACGGACCACAAAAAAGGGCAGGAACAGCCATTCTCATCTCAGACACGATAGATTTTAGATTAAATAAAGTAATAAAAGATAGGCAAGGACATTACATAATGATTAGAGGATCAGCCAAGAAGACTTAAAAATTATTAACATCTATGCACCCAATGAGAGACCATCTAAGTACATCAAGCACCTACTGAAAGAATTTCAAATATACATCAATAGTAATACAATAATAGTGGGAGACTTCAATACCCCACTCTCACACTTAGACAGATCAACAAAGCAGAGAACCAATAAAGATACAAGAGAATTGAATGAAGAGATTGAGAGACTAGACCTCTTGGACATTTTCAGACTCCTTCACAACCAAAAACTGGAATACACCTTCTTTTCAAATCCACATAACACATACTCAAGGATAGACCACATGTTAGGCCACAAAGACAGCATCAATAAATTCAAGATCATTGCAATCATCCCAAGTATCTTCTCAGACCACAGTGGAGTAAAACTAACATTTAACAACAAACAGAAAATTACTAAAAGTCACAGAATTTGGAAACTAAACAACATACTCCTTAAGAACCACTGGGTCAGAGACTCACTCAAGCAGGAAATTCAAATGTTCCTGGAAACAAATGAAAATGAAGACACAACCTATCAAAATATTTAGGACACAGCTAGAGCAGTACTGAGAGGGAAACTTATAGCCATACAATCACATATTAAACACCAAGAAGGAACTCAAATGAACGACCTTACTGCACACCTCAAGGACTTAGAGGAAGAGGAACAAAGGAACCCTAAAGCAACCAGAAGGACAGAAATCACTAAAATTAGAGCAGAAATAAACAACATCGAAAATAAAAGAACCATACAAAAGATCAGTGAAGCCAAATGTTGGTTCTTTGAAAGATTAAACAAAATTGACAAACCCCTAGCCAGACTCACCAAACAAAAAAGAGAGAAGACTCAAATTAACAGAATTGTAAACGATGGAGGAGATATCACAACTGACACCACAGAAATCCAGAGAATCCTGCGAAACTTCTATGAAGAACTATACGCCACCAAGCTAGAGAATCTGAAAGAAATGGAACAATTCCTAGAAGCATATGCCCTTCCAAAACTGAACCAAGAAGAACTACAAAATCTAAATTCACCAATCACAGACAAAAAAATTGAAATCGTTATTAAGAATCTCCCCAACAACAAAAGTCCTGGACCATCTGGCTTCACAAACGAATTCTACAAAACTTTCAGGAAACAGTTAGTACCCATACTTCTTAAGCTTTTCCATAAGATTGAAGAAACATGAATACTCCCTTCCACCTTCTATGAAGCCAACATCACCCTGATACCAAAAGCTGATAGGGACAGAACAAAAAAGGAAAACTACATACCAATATCTCTGATGAACATAGATGCCAAAATATTAAACAAGATCTCGGCCAACCGGATATAGCAACATATCAAAAAGATTGTTCATCATGACCAAGTGGGATTCATCCCAGGAATTCAAGGTTGGTTCAACATCCGTAAGTCAATCAATGTCATTCACCACATCAATAAAAGCAAAGCCAAAAATCACATGATTATCTCAATAGATGCAGAGAAAGCCTTTGACAAAATCTAACACCCATTCATGCTCAAAACTCTACAAAAAATGGGAATAGATGGGAAATTCCTCAAGATAGTGGAGTCTATATATAGCAAACCTACAGCCAACATCATACTCAGTGGACAGAAGTTGAAAGCATTCCCTCTCAGATCGGGGACTAGACAGGGCTGTCCACTGTCACCATTACTCTTCAACATAGTATTGGAAGTTCTTGCCATAGCAATCAGGCAAGAGAAAGAAATCAAAGAAATACAGATTGGAAGGGAAGAAGTCAAGCTCTCAATATTTGCAGATGATATGACAGTATACATAGAAAGACCTAAAGAATCCAGCAGAAAATTACTGGAAGTTATTAGGCAATATAGCAAGGGGTCAGGCTACAAAATGAATGTACAAAAACCAGTGGCATTTCTTTATGCAAACACTAAATCTGAAGAAGAAGACATCCAGAAATCACTCCCATTTACTGTTTCAGAAAAATCAATCAAATACCTAGGAATAAAGTTGACCAAAGAAGTGAAAGACTTGTATGCTGAAAACTATGAGTCGCTACTCAAGGAAATAGAAACTGATACCAAGAAATGGAAAGATATCCCATGCTCATGGATTGGAAGAATAAATATCATCAAAATGAATATTCTCCCCAGAGCCATATACAAATTTAATGCAATACCCATCAAAGTTCCACCAAGCTTCTTTAAGAGAATAGAACAAACACTACAATATTTATCTGGAACCTGAAAACACCTAGAATTGCCAAAACCATCTTGAGGAAAAGAAACAGAAATGGAGGCATCACACTCCCAGACCTTAAACTATATTATAAAGCCATCATCATCAAAACAGCATGGTACTGGAAAAAAAATAGGCACACAGACCAGTGGAACAGAATTGAAAGCGCAGAAATAAATCCCCACACCTATGGACATCTAATCTTTGATAAGGGGGCCCAAAGGATTAAATGGAAAAAGGAGGCTCTCTTCAATAAATGGGAAAACTGGGTTGTAACATGCAGAAGAATGAAATTGAACCACTTTATCTCACCAGAAACAAAAGTCAACTCCCAACTCCAAATGGATCAAAGACCTAGATGTCAGACCAGAAACAATCGAATACTTAGAGGAAAACATTGGTAAAACACTTTCCCATCTACACCTCAAGGACATCTTTGATGAATCAAACCCAATTGCAAGGAAGACTAAAGCAGAAACAAACCAATGGGACTACATCAAATTGAAAAGCTTCTGCACATCCAAAGAAACTATTAAACAAACAGAGAGACCCCTCACAGAATGGGAGAAGATTTTCACATGCCATACATCAGACAAGAAACTAATCACCAAAATATATAAAGAAGTCAGCAAACTTAGCACCAAAAAAGCAAATGACCCCATCCAAAAATGGGCAGATATATGAACAAAACATTCACTACAGAGGAGATCCAAAAGGCTAACAAACATATGAAAAACTGCTCTAGGTCACTGATTGTCAGAGAAATGCAAATTAAGACAACACTAAGATACCACCTCACTCCTGTAAGAATGGCATACATCAAAAAGGACAGCAGCAACAAATGCTGGAGAGGATGTGGGGACAGAGGAACCCTTTTACATTGCTGGTGGGAATGTAAATTGGTCCAGCCTCTGTGGAGAGCAGTCTGGAAAACTCTCAGAAGGCTAGACATGGACCTTCCATATGATCCAGTAATTCCTCTCCTGGGGTTATACCCCAAGGACTCCATTAACACCCAACCAAAAAGAGGTGTGTACTCCTATGTTCATAGGAACACAATTCATAATAGCTAAAACCTGGAAGCAACCCAGGTGCCCAACATCAGATGAGTGGCTGAGAAAGCTGTGGTATATATACACAATGGAATACTATGCAGCTATCAAGGACAATGGATCCACCTTCTCTGACCCATCTTGGACAGAGCTAGAAGGAATTATGTTAAGTGAGCTAAGTCAGAAAGATAAAGATGAGTATGGGATGATCCCACTCATCAACAGAAGTTGAGTAAGAAGATCTGAAAGGGAAACTAAAAGCAGGACCTGAGCAAATTGTAAGTAGGGCACCAAAGTAAAAGCCCTGTGGTGAGGGGTAGACATGCAGCTTCCTGGGCCAGTGGGGGGTGGGAGTGGGTGGGAGGGATGGGTCACAGTCTTTTGGTGGTGGGAATGGTGTTTATGGTACACTCCTAGCAAAATGTAGACATATAAATCACTAGTTAATTAATATGAGAGGGGGAAAATCAATTGTATGTCTCAAAGTTTTTCAAAACACAAACTGAATCTTTTTAATATATAGGCTGTGTATTTGATATGCGGACTCTCTCAAAAGCCTAGACCAAGTAGATTAGAAGCATCCAATAGCATAGCTATATACAAGATACTGGGTACTGTATAGCAAACCATAACAAAAGGACTTTTCAAAGTTAACCCAATTATCAAATAATTTGATGATAACATTAACTATCCATTGTCTTTTTGAACCCTAAGACAGCAGGAACCTCACATCTCCACTATAGAGCCCCTACTTCCCCCAGTCCTGGAACCCTTGGATAGGGCCCACTTTCCCGTATGCCTCTCCCAATCCATATCAAATAATATTGCATCCGCTGATCACAACCTAACCAATGCAACGATTGCCACCTCAACATGCTTCACCTCAGACTGTGTCCAGAGACTTCACGTGTGGAATGACAACCCTTCAGCTTCATTACTCGGGTTCCAGATGCCATCAGGATGCTAGCCAGGCTTCCCTGGATTGAAGACCCCACCAATGTGTCCTGGAGCTCAGCTTCCCCAGAGACACACCCTACTAGGGAAAGAGAGAGGCAGACTGGGAGTATGGACCGACCAGTCAATGCCCATGTTCAGCGGGGAAGCAATTACAGAAGCCAGACCTTCTACCTTCTGCAACCCTCAATGACCCTGGGTCCGTGCTCCCAGAGGGATAGAGAATGGGAAAGCTGTCAGGGGAGGGGGTGGGATATGGAGATTGGGTGGTGGTAATTGTGTGGAGTTGTACCCCTCCTACCCTATGGTTTTGTTAATTAATCCTTTCTTAAATTAAAAAAAAAATTTAAATTAATTAATTAATTAATTAATTTAAAGAAAGAAGGAAAGAAAGAAAGAAGTGATACTACTTATAAAAAAATAATACTTTTCCCCAAAAGAAGATAAGTTATCTATAGTGAGTATTTTCACTTTTGAAATATTTCTTGGTGGTTGTAAAAAAAAAAAAAAACAACAATACTCAAGTATGTTAACATTCAAGGCAAAAATACCCATTTTCAAATCCCACTCCACAGAGGAACATGGTTTAACAATTTGGTGTAAACGTGTCCACATTTTTTTTTCTCTGTATGGACACCACATGTGTTAATTTTGTATTGAAAGCCCCATAACAAGGAAAGAAAATCTATGCTTTCTGCTCCCACAGGAAGAATATAAATGATGTGGTAGTTGGGCGGTAGCACAGTGGGTTAAGCGCATGTGATGCAAAGCACAAGGACCAGCATAAAGATCCCAGTTCGAGCCCCTGGCTCCCCACCTGCAGGGGAGTCGCTTCACAAGCAGTGAAGCAGGTCTGCAGGTGTCTATCTTTCTCTCACCCTTTGTGTCTTCCCCACTTCTCTCCATTTCTCTCTGTCCTATCCAGCAACGACAACAATAATAATAACTACAACAATAAAACAACAAGGGCAACAAAAAGGAATAAATAAATATAAAAAACTGAGGTAACTTATTAAAAAAGAATAGAAATGATGCTCATAGTTCATTTCAGGTACTATGGAAGAAGTAAGGATAGTTTATTGAGTTTCTAACATTAAATTTAATCTTGTCACTCTTGTGAAATAGAAAAGATATTATGCTTTGTAAATATTAAAAATATCTGCAAGCCAGCAAAGTGGATTCACTTGCCTGAGACCATCCTTAGGAATAACTGAACATCAGGTGCTAGGTTGTAGGCCAAGTGCTTTACATATATTGTCCTGTTGAATCCTATGACCTCTTGTCCTTGTGTCACAGATGAGGACACTGAAGCACAGAGTAATTAAGTTACTTGGCATCATCACACAGCTCAGTGAATGAGAAAGAATTCAAATCCAAGTAGACTGAATTCAGAGCCACCACTTTTTTTATTATTGATTTAGCAGAGTTTTACAAAATAATAAATTTTCAAGGGTATAATTTCACATGCATGCGTGTTAAGTATAAATCACCACATCCTCCCCCATGACCCTAATCACCATAGTTCTCACAGAGTCCAAGAGGTGGTTTGAATACCATTGTTACAAGTTCATTTGTCTTAGTCATCTATAATCCAAATATGAGTGAAAGCTTCACTTTTAATTACTGAATGACATGTGTTAACTCCAAAGTTCATTCTCCTTTCATCCTTCCAAAATGGTGAAGAGTGGGAGGTAAGGGACTTGGTGGGAAGTGGGGATACAGAGCTGGAGGGAGCAGAAGGTGAGGAAAAGGCTTCTACTACTTCTCCTCCTTCACACTAGACAACTAGTTACCTCAAACTGTAAGACAAATAGCTCAAATGACCAGCAACAGAGATCTGGCTGAACGAACTAGGGTAATCAATACAATGTTGTTTATGCAGCCATAAAGGAATCTTACCATTGTCCACTCATAGTCTTTAGAAATGCAGACTCTGAAACCAGGCCATCCAAGTTTAAATCCTGGTCTCTTCCCAACTGTGCTTCTGAACCAGTTGCCTAACCTCTCTGTACTTGTGTCTTCAGCTGGGAAATGAGCTAATACCAATATCCATTTATAGGTTGTTGTGAAGATTGACATACAGAAAAAAAAAACATATAAATTACTACATCTCACTGCTTGCCAGGGTTCAGTGCAGACTACTTACTTGTATTACTGTTCTGTCACCATTCCCAATTATCCCTCTACTTGAACAACCGTAACATCAGATATTGGGAGACGTGGCTCATCCCTCACAGGGGCTACTAGCTCCTCATCAGAAGTTTATGTTATTAGTCATCTTACGCTACCAGAATAACATTCTGCAGACTGAGTCATTTACACAAGAGAAATTTGTTTTCACACAGTTCTGGATGCTGGAAATTCGAGATCAAGGCCCAACAAGGTTCATTGTTCTTGAAGACTATGTCCTTAGCTTGCAGACAAACCTCCATGCTGTGTCTTCACTTGGCTTTCCTCTCTGCATGTGCCCTGATGTCATTTCCTCTTCCTGTAAAGACAGCAGTTCTAGTGGATTGATAACCCATCCTCATGACTTCATCTAACCTTAAGTACTGATATGACTAGGTCATTTTAGAAACCTTGCAATACAGTCCCATAGGAGGAAGGGCTCAACATATGGATTCTTGGTGATATTATTCATTCATAATATCTAGTATTTCTACTACTCAGCCACTATGTCACTGCTTCAACAAAATATCTGTTAATAGCCTACTGTAGGACAGGCACAGGGCTAGGCACAATTTCCTTCTTTTGTCATTTTGCTGAACTCTTTTCCTTATTCAACAGGACTTTTTCCTCCTTTTTCATTCCTTTTCTATGGTTATCTGTGTGTTTCCTTTCACTATTATAACATTTTTTAAGGAATGGTTTCAATCAGAGTATATAGTGGAATAAACCTTATGTACCCATCACCTGCCATCAACAATTATAAAGTCTTTTTATCTTTTTATTTTTATTTTCTTATCTTTATTTATTTATTGGATAGAGATAGTCAGAAATTGAGAGGGGAGGGGAGGGAGAGAGACAGAGACACCTGCAATACTACTTCACCACTTGTAAAGTTTCCCCCTGAAGGTGAGGACCAGGGGCTCAAACCTGGGTCCTTGCACACTGAAACATGCACTCAACCAGGTGCACCACCACACCAGCTCCAAGTCTTGTTCTCTTTTGTTTCATTTATACCCCATCATCCTTTCACCACCACCACATTCTAGGGTTCACATCAAAGCAAATTTTAAGCATAACATTTTAAAGTGTATCTAAGAACAGAATTTTAGAAATACCCTTTAAAACATAACCACAGTAGTATTACCTTTAAAACATGAAATGGTTATTTAACACATTCAAATTTCAGCAGCTAGTATTTTTATAACCTTTTAATCAGAATAATAGCTGATTTGTGCATAACATTGACTAACATGTCTGAAATATTTTATAACATGAAGGTATCTACTTTCAACCTTTGTGATTTTTCTTTTTAAAACAGCCAACTCATGGAGCCCGGTGGTGGTACTTGGCTGAGCACAAATATTACAATGCACAATGACCCGGGTTCAAGCCCCTACTTGCAGGGGGGAAGCCTCACAAGTGGTGAAACAGTACTGCCGGTGTTTCTCAATCTCTCTCGCTTTTAATCTCCCCTCCCCTCTCTTCCTCTATCCAAAAAAATAAATAAATAAGCAAATAGCTAGAAAAAAAAAAGCCACACCAAAGTAAAAATCACTGCGGGGGGCGGGGAGTATTCAAGTCCTAGAGCATGATAGTAGAGGAGGACCTAGAGGGGGGTGAACTGTTACATGGAAAACTGAGAAATGTTACACATGTAAAACTACTGTATTTTACTGTCGACTATAAACCATTAATCCCCAATGAAGAAAAAAAAAAAGCCAGCTCATATATCCTATTCTGTGCCTGGCTTCTCAGATTTTAGCAATTAAGTCCCTGAAAAGTGATTCTACACAATCCTCTCCTTGTATTTTCTTTACCTGGTAGTGAGATTTAGAAACCTTTTTTACCCAAAAGATTTTACAAGTAGGGCTCTGTGTCTTCATCAGAGGTTCATAATGTCTGGCTGTCTCTCTTTGGGGAATACTATGAACCATTGATGATCATGTCTAGGGATTGCAAAATGGTGTCATATAGTCATTTCTTCTGCTTTTGTAAGCTGAGTACTTACAGAAAATTTTCCCTCATCAACTATTTGGTTTCCCTAAGGGATAGTTCAAAAAGGAAAGACAGGAGAAGTGCTTAATTATTTTCCTTTATCACCAGTTTTCATATAAATGGGTTGGTTCTCTAACATTTTCCAAAGTTTGACATTTTAAAATATCATTACAGTCTAATGTATTTAAACATACTATATGGATTTAAATTCATTGCACTTACATTACTACTCTAATTGATTCTCAGATTGTCCCCATTGGTCATTGGGAACCTTTTGAAATTGATCCAACCTCATCTTGTACATTTTCTGCCCCTAACATAGAATCAGCTATTTTTCCAGGAAGCCTTAGTTCTTTTCATTGAAAAATTATATTTGGAATATGGGCCCTGGAGGTGTTTATTACTAGTGGGTAGGTATTTATTTCAAAGCCTTTTCAATAAACAACACTAAGAAAAGAATTTTTTGAGGGCTGGGGAGGTGGCACAGTTGGAAAAGTGTTGTACTCTTGAGTATGATCTCTGACATTCCATGTGCCAGAGTGATGCTCTAATTTTCCCTCTCAGTCTCCTTTAGTCCCTCCAATAAATAAATAAATGTGTTTTTTTTAAATAATATTATTGGGGTTAGTAGCTTACAGTATAGTTGTTGGAATGTGGGTGCAGTTTCTCATCTCCCCATGATAAGTGTCTATAAAACACTGTCACCCCCAACTTAGGTCCTTTTCCACCATCATGCACCCCCAATTCCCTCGCCTCTATCTCCTTTCCCTTTCTTCCCCAGAGTTCTTTGCTTTGGTACAATAGACCATATCTAGTCCAAGTTTTGCTTTGTGTTTTCCCATTCTGTCCTTGTTTCTTAAGTTCTACCTTACAAGTGAAATAATCCAGTATTTGTCCTTCTCTTTTTGGCATATCTCACTTGCCATGATTCCTCAAGTTCCATCCAAGATGAGGCAAAGGATATGGCTTCATTGTCTTTTGACAACAAAGTAGTATTCCACCATAGCTGTATATCAACGCTTTCTTAGCCATGCATCTGTCATTGAGCATCTAGGTTGATTCCAAGTTTGGGTTATTATGAATTGTGCTGCTATGAACATTGGTGTTCAGAGATCTCTATAGATAAGCATTTTGTCTCCTTTTAATAAGTCTCTAGGAGACAAATGGGTGGGTCATAGGTAGATCCATTTCTAGTGTTTTGAGAAATCTCCAGACTTTTTTCCATATGGGTTAAATGAATTTACATTCCCACCAGAATTAAATGTACCCCTTTTCTCCCACATCCTTAGCAATGCTTTTGTTTCTTTTCTTTTTAAACTTTATTTATTTGATTATTTATTCATTTATTGGATATAGAGACAGAGATTGAGAGGGAAGGAGGATAGAGAGACACCTACTGCATTGCCTCATTGCTTGTGAAGCTTCCCCCTTACAGGTGGGGACCAGGGGCTTAAATGTTTCTGTTGTTTGTTTGGTTTTTTGTTTGTTTGTTTTGCCTTCAGGGTATGGCTGGGGCTTAGTGCCAGCACCATGAATCCAGTGCTCTTGGCAGCCATTTTTTCCCATTGTATTAGATAGGACAGAGAGAAATTGACAGGAGGGAGAGATAGAGAGGGAAACAGAAAGACATTTGCAGACCTACATCACCACCTGTGAAGCATCCCCCCTGCAAGTGGGGAGCCAGTGACTTGAACCCAGATCCTTGCACAGGTCCTTAACGCTTAGTAGTACTAAGTGTATGCTCTTAACCAGCTGTGCTGCCACCTAGCTCCCTTTCTGTTCTTTGTAATGTAGGACATTCTCACAGGTGTAAAATAGTATCTCATCTTTATTTGTGTTTTACTGTTTGCAGTGACTTTAAGCACTCTCTCATATGTCTATTGCCCCTGTGTGTATCTCTTCTTTGATGAAGATCCTGTCCATGTTCTCACTCCATTTTTTAATGGGGTTGTTTGTCTTTTTGTTGCTGTGTCTAGTGACCCCTTTACATATTTTGGTTATTAGCCCTTTATCTTATGCATGTCATATAAATATCTTCTCCCATTCTATAGGTTGTCTTTCTGTCTTGGTGACTATTCCTTTTGCCATGCAGAAGCTTTACAGTTTGTTGTATTTCTCTTGGTTTATTATTGTCTATGTTTTCTTTGATGTTGAACTCAAGTAAATCCTTTAAATTTTTTTTTATGATAAATGAAATGCATCATGGCCAGGGGAAAAGCCCAGCTGGTAGAGCATCAGACTTGCATGTCTGAGGTTCCTGGGATGATCCCAAGTGCTTCATGTACCAGAGTAATGGAATGTTTTGTCTCCCCCCCTCTTTCTATCTCATATGAAACTTTTCCGTGTATGTGTGTGTGTGTGTGTCTGTGTGTCTGTGTATATGTACACATGAAAACTAGTTTAAAATGATGAAATATATCACTGGTATATTTCATTTCAAACATAAGAGCGCTTTTTGTTTTCTGTTGAACTTCTTTGATTTATAGCTTTACCTCCTTCCACTCTTGCCAGAAATCCCACAACCCAACAACACCAGCATCCTTTCCTGTTCCATATTACATGAGCAGGGGCCTCACACTATAAGACTAGATGTTTCCAACACCAGTTTTGTTACTAGAAGTAGTTTAGTGTTTTTCTTTTAATTCTTTCCTTCTACCCTGTCATCAAATTACACTACTGTTTTAAAATGTCTTCAACTAGTTTCTTCTTGTGTGGCAATGTCTAAACAGATCTGTGTTTGTATCGAACAGTATCACATTAATTTATTTTTGAGATTTGAGAAATTGCTCATCAAGTTCAAATCTTTATGTAAAATATTCATGAATTTCTAGTGTTAACCCTCTAAATACAAAGTGTATTTTGAAAAAGTCTAGTTTCTACCCCCTCTCTTTCCTACTCTGTTCCTGCATTCTCTCCATAGATTACCTTTTGAGTTTTCTGATTTATCTTTCATTTGATCCTTAATTTGAGTAAATATATGTGTACCAGCCACCCCTTTCTTAGGTTAGTAGACTCATACTATACTCACTATTCTGTACCTCGCTATTATTTACTTAATAATACGTATTAAGTAATGCAATATAACATTATAAAGCTATTTACTATAGTAACATTACTTAATACATAACAGTAAAATATTATTTAGTGCTGATAGGATTCACTCTGACACTACATAGTATATTCCTTATACTTGTTTTGTAGATGCATAAGCAGTTAATTTTGTTGATTAATTCATTCAATCAACTCCATACTGCTGAAAATATAGGATATTTCCATTCTTTCGTTATTATAAATAGTGCTGCCGTGTGTGTGTGTGTGTGTGTGTGTGTGTGTGTGTGTGTGTATCTTTTCCAATTTTCCAGTTTATCTTTGGGATTTATTTCTAGGAATAGAATTTCTGGGTCTAAGAGTCTATTTTTTCTGACTATTACCAAATTCCCCTTCATAGAGGGTGTCATGCCATTTTGCATTTGTACCATTCAGCTATCAGAATACCTGGTTTCCCTCCACTTCATATTTCATTAGACTTTGGGTTTTGCCTAGCTGATGGGTGAAAGATCATTTGTCATTGTAGTCTTAATATGGATTTTCCTAGTAAGAGAGAAGCTGAGCATTTTGAATGCTAAAGAGATAATTGCCTTTGGAAATCCTTCCTCCCTTTCTCATTGCCTGGCAACTGCCACCCTGAAATATGATATTGAACTAGAGGAGGAAAGTGGATGACTTAATAAATAGGCAGGTCCTTTAGCCATCACATGAGCAAGGAAGTAGTAAAACAGGAGAGGGAGAAGACAAAATGCTGACCTTCATAAAGAAGGACTTGTGTTTCTTTGGAGATATTAGATAGGATTTTGTAGATGTTAATGGACTTTGTGGAGAGGAGCAGAGACAGGCAATAGTGACCACGTGGTGTATAGCTTCCAGGCAAGTGAGTGAGTCCTCAGTCCAGAAGCGCATAAGACTGGGTTGGCACTGAATGGGTCCCAAGAGAGAATACTTACTTACTGCTGCAGAGCCTGGGTCCCTGCATGAGCACCCAGAAGCCAGCAGTCTTCTTGCCTTCCTTTCCACTTTCAACACCTCACATGTTGACTGGAGAAGCAGAGGAAAGCATTTGTTAGTTTCAGTGACCCAGATGGATGGATTTTAGAAACTGGGGTTACCCAGGAAGTGTTACTATCCATTGCAATTTACTCTCTCAATGTTAGCAGAAGTTCTGAATAAATTTCCCCAGGCCTCAGCTTAACTAAAAATGGGATCATACTCCCAGCCTATGAAATGAGGATAGTCATGGTACCTACCTTTTAGTGTCTCAGCTATCACAAAGATAATCCCTGTTAAGCCCTGACACATGGGAAACTCTCAATACATGTGAGCTCATTGCTATCAGCAGTTCTTATAGTGTTTCAAGGGATTTGAAGTTAAATTTCAGCTCTGACTTCATTAGCTCTTAGCCTATTTAGCCCTAACATTCTCCTCTGTAAAATGGAGATAACTTCATAAATGCCGTGTGTGTTTAAATGAGATAAAACACACAGAGCAGTTAATGTTATAAGTCCTTGTAAGTTGTCTGTTATTACAGAAATCAGTAAGTTGTCTATCTTTACAGAAACCACCATTAACATTTTCTTTTAAAAATTTTTTTAGTCTTTATTTATATACTGAATAGAGACAGCCAGGAATTGAGAGGGAAGGGGAAGATAGGGAGAGAGACAGAGAGATGCCTACAGCACTGCTTCACCACCTGCAAAGCTTTCCCTGGTGCAGGTGGGGACTGGAGGCTCAAATCTGGGCCCTTCCGCACTGTAACATGTGCACTCAACCAAGTGTGCCACCACCTGGCCCCCCATTAATATTTTTATTAAACTTTGTAATATAGTTTTCTGTTAAGAATTTTTGGCAATATTTTAATTTTAACTGAAATAATATTGGTTTAAAACAAAGGTTTCATAATGTTCACCACCAAAGTCTATTTTTCTTCCTTCACCCTACAGTTGACTGCGGTTGTCCAATTTACTCACTTCCTCCTTCTTCCATTCTGGTAATCACTCTTTTGTTTTATTCTCGAACAATTTGTTTTCTCTATTATTTTAGGTATTGTCTAAATGTTTACAGAATTGAGGGGGGAAAGGGTGTGATCCATTTGGTTTCATTTTGTGACAACAGGGGAATTTGCAGGAAGTACAGAGATAGAATTGCTGTGTAGCACCTTATCCCCTTTCCCATTCCATGGAAAACATTTTTAGCACATGGCTGATCTCAAGGACAATCTAAAGGAAGCAGGGTTTCCTTCAAAACTGGAAGCCTGCTTCACTTAAGATCTCTGGATGGGCACTGTTTTCCTAGGTCTGAATCCAGAGCCTACCACTTGTTAACCATTAAGGGCCAACTACATGAGTTCCATAAGCCTCAGCCTTCATAACTGCAAAATGGAGAAAATAGCGGTGTGACCCTCACAGAGTGTGTTTTGTACAGTCATGTATGTGAAGTTCAGTACCTTCCCTGTGTGGGCTGTCCATCCATGGTGTGGTGAGAACAGCACCAGCAGCAGAATTTGAGAAACAATGACAGGAAGGGAAAACACTAAGTAAAACAAGCACTGGGTTTGCTGTATTGCACCAAAGCAACGGACTCTGGGGAAGGTAGGTTGGGAGTGGGGGGCTTTGGGGTCCTGGTGCAACATAGTGAAAAAGGACCCAAGTTAGGAATGAGAGTGTTTTGCAAACACCTATCATGAGGACATGAGATATTGTACCCATGGCGCAGCTATACTGTAAACTATTCACTGTATAATAAAATGGTAAAAAAAAAAAAAAGGCAAAGAAGTAAAGAAAATAACCAGGAGCTACATCTCACACTCTACTCAAGCTACGTATTTAACATGGGCCATTGGAGTGCCTGCTCCCAAAGTCACTTAAAGGCCCAAGGACATCCATCTTGACGCTACCTGTCATGGTCGTCAAGGCAGGAAACCCACAGAGCCTGCACAAACCCTTCAAGTCCGCACATGGACATGACACCCTTCACTTTCACTCTCATCTGATGGCTTGGAGCAGTCATATGACTTTTAATAACTTTGAAAGGAGTAGACAATGAAATCACCCATCTTGCCCTGAAGAGGGAGCATGAGAAGAGCTCTAGTTACCACTCAGTGGCCAAGGATCTGGTGGCAGAAAGGGGCAAGAATAGCGGCAAAGATACAGATGAGGATGGGAGGCTGAGAGATGGGGAGAATGGGCATCGAGACTGAGGGACTAAGATAACAGGTTTTATAAGATCAGGGCCAGTCATGAGGTGTGTCTGGAACACCCAGGGTCTCTTGGAGTCACTCATAGGCCACACTCTTTCATCTTTCTGTTCACTCATTAATTTGTTCACTGAGGGACAGCTGTGTGCCTCTGCTGGGGTAAATGATGGGAATTCCAAACTGAATGAGACAGATAATAAAGTCTCTGCACTCTGTGAGTTCACAGTGAGTGAAGCAGGATTCCAAGCTGAATGTTGAGAATAAGACCACTCCCCACCACTGTTCACTGGGGGTTGGGTGCAAGGAGGTGGGCCAGGTTTATGGTCCAACAGTGGAGTACAAAGCAAAGGAAGTATCTGACCCAAATATTTCCTGCTCACCAGCTCTTCTAAAGAGGCAAAGGACGTTGCTGAAAGGACTGTTTTCATGTTTCCCTTCTGGTCTTCAATAAAACTCCAAATGACATATTCGTAACAATCCTCAAAGACAAAACTCATGGTTTATATAGTTTTCCATAAAAACAAGACCAACACTTGCTGACAGATACAATTTATAGCAAGATTGTCACTATTTTGTTTGTTTATGTGCAACCCCCATGACAGCTATTTCCCTCCTTTGTTTCCCCCCACCCCCAGCTCCCTGCGGTGGTCACCTGACTTCGCCCAGTGGCACCATCCTCTCTCCTGGTTGGCCTGGCTTCTACAAGGATGCCTTGAGTTGTGCCTGGGTGATTGAAGCCCAGCCAGGCTACCCCATCAAAATCACTTTCGACAGGTGCTTATACCATAGGCTGCGGCACGCAGGTGGGGGCGGGGGTTGAGAGGGTGATTTCTAGGTGTTGGTGAGAGGTATGAGAGGGATCATGGAATGGATGAGGGCTAGCTGGAATGTCAGCAAAGTCAGAACCCTGTGTGGGCTGCCCAAGATAGAGACAGAACACAATGGCTTTGCCCCTGACCTTGATTCCACCTCAGTTTGGGGGTGTACTGTCTAAGGGATTATGACAGAGGGATCAGACTAAGACTGTAGTGCCACAGCATGTCAGGACCCTTATTTCCTTTTTGCCCTCCCTCCCACCACCAGAAAGAAAGTGCATAGGTAGACACTATCAGATATAGATGGCATTATCTGCAGAACATGACCCAGAAAATTCCAGCATGGCAAGGTGGCCTGACTGATTCAAATCCTGCTCATCTGCCCATGTCTAGCTCCCACCTTGGTTATGCTGCTCAAGTAAGGAGAGTAGCCACCTAACTAAGACACGAATTTCTTCTGAAAAAATGAAGCATTGACCTAGAACAGCACTTCCCAAATGTCTTTGTGATGGGCCAGATAGTAAATATTTTAAGTTTTAGATATCTGTTGCATAATCTTCATTGCCTTTTTTTTTTAAGTACCACTTTGTAAATGTAAATAATATTCTTAACTCTTGCACCATATAAAAGCTGACCATAAGCCAGGTTTGGCCCTTGGATTGTAGCTTGCCAGCTACTGGCCCCCAACCCTCTCCCTCTCCCTCACCTTCTCCCTCTCCCTCTCCTTCTCCTCCTTATCCTTATCCTTCTTTCTCCCTTTTTTTTTTTGTATATTTATGGGGCTTCACCGTTCCAGGATGACTTTTTCAGATATAAAGAGCAAGACAACGAGGAAGAGAGAGAGAGAGAGAGAGAAAGAGAGAGAGAAAAAAACAGCACTGAAGCTCCTTTCATGCAGTAGGAGCCAGTCTTGAACCTGGGTTCTACACACTAGTCAAGTGATCTATTTTGCCATCCTAGCCTAGAACTCTCTTATTCCTGAGGCTAATAGACATCATCTCTCTAGGCCTTCAGATGAGGCATGGCCCCAGGCACAGGGTTTGAGGGGCTGCACCCAACTACGGGAAGAGGAACTAAATGAATAAAGAAGAAAAAAGCCTTTTTCTGTAGTTACTGAATATGTGCAGACTGTCCTAAAAATAGCCCAGTCTGCACAAATCTGGCTTTTCTGAAACCCTAGGTCAAGCAGAGGCTTTTGTCATTTGCAAATTAATCAGCCTTGGACTTCTCAAGAAATTTTCATTTCTCTCTTTGGCAGGTTCAAAACTGAGGTCAACTATGACACACTGGAAGTGCGAGATGGACGGACATACTCAGCACCCTTGATTGGGGTTTACCACGGGACCCAGGTCCCCCAGTTCCTCATCAGCACCAGTAACTACCTCTATCTCCTCTTCTCTACTGATAAGAGTCACTCAGACATTGGCTTCCAGCTCCGCTATGAGAGTAAGTGTTGGGAAGGCAGATGGCAGTCGGCCAGAGTTGGGGGGAGTGGGGAGAAGGCTTTCACCAAAGGCCTCCTGGCTTGGCCTCCTCCCCAGGAGATTCTCAGTTATGTTCTTTTCCACATCCTTTCAGCTCATGGGAGTTTAGAGTCCAGCCTTTAGAAACAGAGAGAGATCATGACCTTATGTGCACAGATGTGTGTAGGGAGAGGATACCACTGAGCATTCTGGGACAGAGCACTAGACAAATCATGACACTGACATGAGATGGCATCTCCAAGTCCCTCTCACCCTCTCTCATTAACTTAAATATTCATTGCTGGAACCTTAATTTAGAGAGATGGGTACCGCCGAAGTTCTTTGTAGATGAATACAGAAAGTTAGGGTTGGAGAGCACCATAAGGACAAGGTCATATTCTTAGCCATAATTGTGTCCCTAAGCCTTAGGAGAATGTATGCATCACAGTCAATACTCTGCTTATGCTTACTGAGTAAGTAAATAGATGGATGAGCAAGTATGTAAAAGTTGAAGAAATCTTGCTTTCTCTGGCCAAGAAATCTTTACATATACTCTCAGCAGATACTGACAGCTACATTTGGTTACATTTGGTTAGTGGGTAATTGGCATCTTCAGTCTGTGACACATCGGGGCTCTCTTCCCCCCCCCCATTTTGAGTCAGCCAGGGTCCAATGTGGCAATGGTGACTTGTCTCTTCTAGCTGTGGTCTCTGTTTTCCAGCTATAACTCTGCAGTCAGACCACTGTCTGGATCCAGGGATCCCTGTCAATGGGCAGCGCCATGGGAATGACTTCTATGTGGGTGCTATGGTAACCTTCAGCTGTGACTCTGGCTACACATTAAGCGATGGGGAGCCCCTGGAGTGTGAGCCCAACTTCCAGTGGAGCCGGGCCCTGCCCAGCTGTGAAGGTGAGGCACACCACAAGGAAAGACTCAAGTCAGAAATTCCTTTATTTTTCCATGAAAATGCAGTAAGCTGGGTGAGGCACAAGACTCCCACTTATCAGTGAGGGTTGGGCATTTGAGAGGAGGTGGGGAGCAAGGGGGTTGAGGAGAGACTCCCTGGGGTTCTCCTGTCTCACACTGCCCTCTTCACTCCTATAGCACTCTGTGGTGGCTTCATTCAAGGCTCCAGTGGCACCATCTTGTCACCGGGGTTTCCTGATTTCTACCCCAACAACTTGAACTGCACCTGGATTATTGAAACATCGCATGGCAAAGGTAAGTGTTTAGGCCCATGGCAGGTATTAGGTGGTGACATAGTCAGGGCCTTGCACTCCCCAAGTCCGGGTGACCTCAGTGGGGATGTCCCTTTATAGTGGTCACTTTGACTTAGTCAGGAATTTTCTACCAAAAACAAAACTTCCAGAACCATCTCATCTTTTTGAATCATAGAACTCATTGACTACATCCATCTGAGTATCTAAAATCTCCCCATGCTGGAGAGATCTTGGTGGTTACCATCCCTCATATCCTACTGAATGTAAGAATCTTCTCTAAATCACTGCTTAAAGATGACAACACACCTTCTGTTTAAACATTGCTAGTGGGAGCTGAGTGGTAGTGGAGCGGGTTAAGCACACATGATGCAAAGCATAAAAGCCAGTGTAAGGATCCCAGTTCAGACCCCCAGCTCCCAACCTGCATTGTGTCACTTTGCAAGTGGTGAAGCAGGTCTGCAGGTGTCTATCTATCTCTCCTTCTCTCTGCCTCCCCTCCTCTCTCCATTTCTCTGTCTTATACAACAACGACATCAATAACAACAACAGTAATAACTACAACAACAATAAAAACAGGGCAATAAAAAGGAAATAAACACTGCTAGTGGTGAAGCAGCCAACCCAGTCAATAAATGGACAGAGACTATCTCTTTTTTTCTTGCTTCCAGGGTTATCATTGGGGCTCAGTGCACCACCCCCACAAATCCACTGCTCCTGGTGGCTATTTTTTCCTTTTATTTTTTATTTTCCATTTTATTTGATAGGATAGAAATTAAGGAGAGAGAGAGAGAGAGAGAGAGAGAGAGAGTCTTGCAGACCTTCACCACTTGTGAAGTGTCCCTGCTGCAGGTATGGAGTGGGGGCTTGAACCCTCTCTCTTGTGTGCATCCTTGAGCATAGTACTATGTGCCCGGCCCTACTATCATAATTTTTTGACAGATATCATCCCTTTCTAATAGCCTATACAGTGTCTCTAGAACTTTCTTCTTTGTGTTGTGTTCTTGAGGAACACAGGAACTATCTTCTCCCCTTTCTAAAGCCCACCTTTCAGCTACTGAATGTCATGGCCCTCTTCTCACACATTCAGCTTTCCCTCTGATGGATGACACATTTGCTGTATTCTCTACCCTTGACTATTATTTCAGCTTCCCTCACAAATGATCTTTAGGAGTTCAAGTTCAAAGTAAGGGTGCTGATTATACATAAACATTAATTTTCATGTTCTTTCATTCAGCAAATATTGATCGCATGCCACCTCTGTGGTAGACACTGGGTCTGGGAATAAGCAGTAACCAGACAGATAAGATCTCTAACCTTAGCGTTTACTCTGAAATCCATCTAGAGTTTTGAGTCTTAATCCTTCTGCAGTTTGGCAAACACACTAAAGCTTATACCATACCCTAGTGGTTTGAGTTTCCTGTGTTGGAGGTAAAAGCCAGGCATCTTACCTTTTTCAAACACAGCATTAGTAATTCTGATAGATAGCGATAACAACCTCTGATTTAAAAGAATTAGTAGGTGGAGAGACCAAAGAAAAAAAAATTCAGGAAGTAGTAACTTTTCCAGATATTAAAATGTTGTTATGGGCAAAAACGATTTTAATAGTGAATATGGGAGTAGACATACAAATCAGTAGAGTAGTAGAGCAGTTCATAAATATACTCGTGTGTGTGTGTGTGTGTGTGTGTGTGTGTGTGTGTGTGTGTGTATGTGTGTGTGTGTGTGTGGTGTGTGTAAGAGAGAGAGAAAAGAGGGGAGGTGAGGATAGACATAGACAATGGTGGGGGAGAGAGAGAGTCAGAAAAGACAGAGAATCTTTAATATAATATTAAATTGTCATTTCCAATTCAATGAATAGAGGGTAGATTATTTAATAAGTGGTTTTAAAATAGTGGGATTAACCAAGTGGGGGAGGGGAAAGTATGCCTCATCAATTTAACCACATAAATTCCAATACTAGTAGAACATGAAAATCTAACATCAGGTAGCAATGTACTTTAAAGAGTAACACCAAAACTGTAGGATCCATAATAGCAAATAATATTCAATTTGATGAAGTAAAACCCAAGAGTTTTATATAAAAATTGAACAAAATATTTGCAACACACATATAGCCAACTAAGGATTACCAACATTATTTTAAAAAGGAATTCCTAAAAATCTTTAAGAAACATGTCTGCCTTATAAGTTTGTAAAATGAACAAACTGTAAACTGATAGAAATGCAAATAAAAAGACTTCAATCTCACTAATAACCAATGAAATGTAAATGTAATCAGTAATGAAATACCATTTTCTGTTTCAAGTCATCAAAGAATGCTATTGATATACCAGTCCAGGGGACCAATTGAAAACATAAATACTCTTCTTCAAAGTTGACATTGTGTGAAGTGGTTCAGATTGCTGATTGTATAATTGAGTAACCTGAATTGAAAACCGTAAGCACATGCCTGTCTTTGGGCCCAAAAATCCCACTTCTTAGAACTTAACTGACGAAAATAATTAAAATTCTATACCAAGATCAGCTACAAGGACATTTCTTAAAAAGAATTAATTTTAAAAGAGGCCTGGTGGTGGCACATCCAGTCGAGTGCACATGTTATAATGTTCAGGCCCTGTTTTCATACCCTCAGTGCCCACCTGCAGGGGATACAGCTGCATAAGTGATAAAGCAAGGCTACAGGTCTTTCTTCTTCTTCTTCTTCTTCTTCTTCTTCTTCTACTTCTCCTCCTCCTCCTCCTCCTTCTTCTTCTCTCTCTCTCCCGCTCTATCTCCTCCACTCTCAATTTCTGTCTGTATCCAGTGTGTATGTATATGTGTATAAAATAAAATATTTTAAAAAAAATTTTTAAATAATAATTGTGCATCCAGAAAAATAGCTCAGCTGGTAGAGTATGATTGCATGTCCAAGGCTCCCAGTTCAGTTCCCACTGTCACACACACTGCTTTGGCTTTTCTCCCTCTTCTCTCTCATATGAAATTCTCCCATGTGCAATGAATAAGATAAATCTTTAAAAAGAATGACAGGAAAAAATCCCATCAATAAAGAAATGTTAGATAAATACATGGTACAGTCATATAATGAAATGTTATGAGTATATGTTCTAAAATCAATAATGTAAAACAATATTTATAGATTTACAGTGGTTTGCAATACACTGAAGAAAAACAGTCCATTCCAAAATATTTTCAGCTTATAAAAAAAAATAGTCTGGAAAAGACATATACCCCCAAGATGATAATACTACTTACACCTGTTTTCCTCTTTTGACTTCTTGCTAATCTGAACAATAAAACATGTATTACATGTAACGTATACTACATTTGACCATTAAACTACTGGTTTAGAACTGTATGGATCCTTTTATAGGAGGACTTTCTTGTAAACAGACTATGTAAATGTATGGTATGGGTAAATACAGTATAATACTGTAAATATATTTTATATTATGCTTTTGTTAATATAATTTTCTTTAGTATACTTTAAGAATGCAACATATAATACATATAACCTACAAAATGTGCTAATTGTTTATCTTGTCAGTAAGAATTCTGGTTACCAGCAATTAGTGATTCAGCTTCAGCAGAGTCAAAAGTTAAGAGTTTCAACTGCATAGGGTGTCAGTACCTCTGACTTGTGCATTGTTCAAGGGTCAGAATTTTTTACATAACAAAGAAAATGTAAAAGTAATCTATAACCCACCACATATTGCTTTTAATAGACCTGGTCTAGTCAAGATTAGGATGGCTTGGAGCTTCTTAGACAAGGCACAACTCTCCAATCAGAACAAGGCTGTAGTTGAACCCTTCTCTTCACAATACAGATCTTCCTTGACTTACAACGGGGTTGTGATAAGCCCACAGTAAGTTGGAAATGTCAGATCCTGGAACTGCATATAACAAACCTAACCGACAGAAAGCATCACTCCACTCAGCCTTCCTTCAACAAGCAGAGAGCACTGTCACTAGCCTACCATTGAGCAAAAGCATCTAACACAGAACCTTTTCTATAGCAAGTTGTTGACTGACTCCTGTAATTTATTGAATACTGTGCTGGAAATAAAAACCAAATTGGCTGTGTATTTTCTCTCTGTTAATGTGCATAGCTGAAAACACAAAAAAGAATGTTTGAAGCATTAATCTAAAATTAAATGTTGGGTGATGGGACTGCTACATAACAGTATTTACCCCCTTAATTGTGTGCCATGGTGCTGTAGTTCCCTTCTTCTGCCCAACAGCACTAGAGAATAGTGTACTGCATAGAACTAAGCTCAGAAAAAGTTCATAATTCAAAATCTGCTTTTTAGTGAGAGCTTAGGGTGTCTATACCATAGTATGTTGTATAACCAACGTAAGAACTTAAAATAATCATCAAGTTTCAGGTGATCTATATTATTCTCCAAAAGGGAAGGAGTTGAGGTCACGTCCTGGTGTGTTCTACAAAGCTGTTTCTGTCAAACCTGGAGAGAGAAAGCCACTGGAGGATCCAGAAGCTACTTGGTGGCACCAAGAAGGAAATAAAATATTTTTTGAACTGTGCTATCTCCCAAGCAGATACACACATAAAATGTAGAGAGACATAAACCAAATAATTATAGACTCCAAGAGAAAAGCTTGCATTGAAGGTCAAGCAATACTTAGGTCTGGAGCTGAAACCTAACTCACTCATTAAGGGTGAACAGGAGCTAGCCAGGGGGAACTTGTTCTAGGCAGAGAATCAACAAGAGGTCCTTGATGGATGATGATGTCACTTCTTCCTGAGAATCATGTGAAGACTCACCTAGACATTAGCATAGACCCCAGGCTATGTAAATAGTTAATGTAGTCTAAATTATTACTAACCTTAACACGTATATTATTTATTTGTTTATGATTGAGCATAGGACCTCTTGGGCCCATGTATACAAGTCTTGTACTCTCATATGCTGAACTATCTGTCTGGCACTTGATGACCTTTTTGTACCTCCTTCTGAGCCATCTAAACACTGACTTCTGGCTATAGAAATCTTTCAGTTCCTAAATTTTCCCAAACTATACCTGTCCTTTAAAGCTTTCTCTATTAGGATGGGGTGTGTGTGTGTGTGTGTGTGTGTGTGTGTGTGTGTGTGTGTGTGTGTGTGTGTGTATGTGTGTATGTGTGTATGTGTGTGTGAGAGAGAGAGAGAGAAAGAAAGAGAGAGATATTACTTTAATCAAAGAGAGCTACAGAGAGAAAAATACAGATTGTAGCAATGCTCAGCTCTAGCTATGGTGGTACTGGTGATTGAACCTGGGTATTATTTCTTGTCTCAGATATACCTTTCCCTGCACCATCTCTACCACTGCCCTTCTTCATCCTTCTGAACTCACTGTTAATGAGCCTTTCCAATACCCTCTCACAGCCCGGAGTCTGCTTGTGTTCCCTCTGTGATCTTGCACAAAGTCTTCTAATTTCCCAATCCCAGATTCTACTCTACTGGGCAGCATTTTCATCAAGTGTCCACGAAAGACTTCAGGTTCTTTGAGACTGTGACTGGCTCTTGTTGGGTTCCTAGAGGGAAATGGGCCAGCCCAGCTTCCACTTCACTGTCTGGCCTGTTGGCCACCAGAGACAGAGAGTAGGGAATCTCGGGCCAGCAGCTGCAGGGGTGAGCTCACTGAGCGGTCTTCCAGTATACTGTGGCAGAAGATGGTACAACAAACCACCTCAGGGCACCGTGGCTGTGGACGGAACACTTTATTGTTTCAATTACAAGTTTATAAAGGGGTAGCTGTGCATGGGAAGTAGCCAAGTTGGCCAGTGAGACCATTATCTCCTTATAAGGAAAAAGAGAGCAAGGCAATGAGAAGGTATGGATAGTGATGCAGGAATGGGGAAATAGAAACTTAAAGAAGGCGAAGCCCACCAGAGGGAGGAGGGGTGGGGTGATGTGGCGAGACTGGTAGGCTGGTTGGAATTCCCCATGTACCCCAACCCATCTCACTCAACCACAGTGGCTGGCATGCCAGTGGGAGACTGACAGACTTGCAGGGGGTTAACCATCCATGCTCAAACACGCATTAGACCCACAGGCTCTGGCTGTATGCCTGGCTCATACACAACATAAGAAATGTTTACATGAATTGAAATAACCTGAGCCCAGACCCTTCTCCAGGGGGCACACCTTTGCCACTACTTGTAAGACTATCTCAAGTTATAAGACCCACTAGGCTGCTAATTCTATTTGCTTCCTGACTGGTACAAGGATGGTTACACCCACTCAATTCTGTGAAATTTATTTTTAAAAACATTTATTTATTTATTTTTTAGAAACAGATATGGAGAGTTAAGAAACAGAGAGACAGAACATGCACACAAGAGAGAGAGAGAGAGAGAGAGACTGACTCATGAAGCTTCCCTCCTGCAGGTGGAGACCAAGGCCCTTGAGTATGGTAACATGGGCTCTACCAGGTGCACTAGCACTTGTTAGAAAATTCATTGTTCAACTTACCACATGCTCAATCCAGAACAGTCAGCTCAGGAGTCCAGAGAATGTGTCCTTGCTGAGGCTCCAGGACACCCATAAGAAGAACCAAGCAAAGAGCACCCCTGATATGCTAAGATCAGTGTTCTGAGTTGTGCAGGTGGCCGTCCAAGGGTTAACTAGCACCTCTGAGGGAGACTATCATCCCCAGATCATAGTTGAGGAAACTCAGCACAGGTTGTGCTGAGCAGACCCTTGGTCCAGATCCTTTGGCTGATAAGTGCATTTTTTTTTAAGTTTTTAAAATTTTTATTTATAAAAAGGAAATACTGACAAAAAAATAGGATAAGAGGGATACAACGCCACACAGTTCCCACCACCAGAACTCCATATCCTATTCCCTCCCCTGATAGCTTTCCTATTCTTTAACCCTCTGGGAGTATGGACCCAAGGTCATTGTGGGATGTAGAAGGTGGAAGGTCTGGCTTCTGTAATTGCTTCCCCGCTAAACATAGGCGTTGACAGGTTGATCCATACACCCAGCCTGCCTCTCTCTTTCCCTAGTGGGGTGGGGCTCTGGGGAAGCAGAGCTCCAAGACACATTGGTGGGGTTGTCTGTCCAGGGAAGTCTGGTCAGCATCATGCTAGCATCCGGAACCTGGTGGCTGAAAAAGAGTTAACATGTAGAGCCAAACAAATTGTTGACTCATCATGAACCTAAAGGCTGGAATAGTTCAGATGAAGAGTTGGGAGGGTCTCCATTCTGGAGACAGTTAGTAGGCCTATTTTAGTTTTTAACTTTATTTTAGTTTTAATTTTAGTCTGTCTCTCTCCAGAGCCCACAGCCTTGCTCTCTCTGCTCCAGTGTGCCACTGATGCCCTTTGGACTACTCTGCATGCTCCACTCTAGTCAAGTGTGCATTTGTGTGTGCATCTGTCACACCAAATCTGGATTCAGACTCCAACATGCGGTCTCTCTATTTCTGTGACAATGTCTTTATTTTCTCACAATGGCCAAAAAAGCCCCAAGCAATCAGCACAGCTGGGGAGCCCAGGGGTTTTATCTCAATTGTTTACTCATCCTTAGAATGCCAGCCAAATGTTTACTCCATTGGAGGAGCTATATTTACAGCTAGAAGAACAGAATGCAAAGTGTAGTGCTTAATCAACTGGGGTTTCCTCTTGTTAACTGTGTGGCATCCACTCTCTATCCACCCATATGCCCCTGGCCCCGTTTTCTAGCCAGAAGGGAAAAGACATGTAGTCCACAGATTTTTCTCATGCTCTGTGGACTGAGAAAGGTTTTCTCACTTGCACACGTGTGTATGTCAGGGACACAGGACACATGTGGGAACATTTACCTGTGCGTCTCCAAGCAGCTCCCATGTCTCTGTCAGGGACTATGACCTTGTGAACAGATCCTCACCCTCGAGGAATAGTTGTCCCACCCTTCTCATGCCTCCACTCCAGACCATCTCTGCTGATACATCTCCTCCACTCAAGTTGGAGGTCTTAGTGCTTAGTACAAAGCTGGCACTTAGGGAGCGCCTAGACTATGTTTCTTTGAACAGAAAGCTAAATGACTGGTGCATCTGAGTTGCCTGGACATGGGGCAATGGCATGAGGATTCCCACTGTTTCTCCTGAAACAGTTCTGTCCCTTCCTGCCCCACCCCCACTTATAGAATCCGAAATACTCTGGGATCACCAGCATCTGTCAATAGAAAGACAACAAAATGGAGACTTCTAAATATTTTCTTAGCAGGATCAGAGAGATCACTCATCAGGTAAGGCACTGCATTGTCCAAACACCTCTGGGAGTACCATTCCACCCTGGGAAACTCCAGTGCTGTGTTATCTCTCCTTCTCTCTGTATGTCTGAATGAAAGTGTTGACCCAGAAACAGTTAAATCACACATATGCACAAGACTCCCAGCTCTGGAGACAAAAAGCTTTTATTCGTACTTATTTAGCATTAAGAGCTTGAATTTAGCCATCATTTATTTTAAAAAAAAAGTCAGTCATCACCATTTCTCAGGCTTATCTCCCTACAGATCAGTTAAGGATTGTCTTGGCATGCAGATCCTGATTCAGAAGGTCTGAAGTATAGATTCTGCATTTTTTTCTTTTGCCTCCAGAATTATTGCTGGGGCTTGATGCTGGCACTACAAATCTACTATTCCCGGCAGCCTGTTGTTGTTGTTGCTGCTGCTGTTGTTCTTTCTATTTTATTTGATAGAATAGAGAGAAATTGAGAGGAGAGAGAGGGAGAGAGACAGAATAGACACCTGCACACCTGCTTCATTGCTAGTGAAGCTTCTCCCCTGTAGGTGGGGAGTGGGGCTTGAACTCAGGTCCTTGCTTATGATATCCTGCACTCACCCAGTACCACTGCTTACCCCCACCACCCACCCCCAGAGTCTGCAATTCTTTTTCTTTATTTCCCTCCAGGGTTATTGCTGGGGCTCAGTACCTGCACTACGAATCCACTGCTCCTGGAGGCCATTTCTCACATTTTGTTACCCTTGTTGTTATTGTTGCCATTGCTGTTATTGTTGCTGGATAGGACAGAGAGAAATAGAGAGAGGAGGGGAAGACAGAGAGGAGGAGAGAAAGACAGACACCTGCAGACCTGCTTCACTGGTGAAGCGACCCCCCTGTAGGTGGGGAGCCAGGGGCTCAAACCAGGATCCTTGCACCGATCCTTGCACTTCGCACCATGTACGCTTAACCCACTACGCTACCCAGAGTCTGCATTTCTAACAAGCTCCCAGGCACTGCTCGTGCAGCTTATCCTTTGAATAGCAAATAGCCCCCTCACTCCTAGCTACCCACCTACCTGCCCAAGCCCATCCACAGTGTAAAGTCTCTTGACCCACTCACGTCTGGGTAGACATGCATTTGTGCATGTGCTGCACAACACTGTTGCCATGTGGACAAGCTCAAGAGTTGCACTGGGTATTACGACCCTTTTCCTCCGTGATGTTTCTCTCTACCTGCCGCTCTTATTACCTGTTCTCGCTATAGTGTGGGAAGCAGCGTCCTGTATGGGAGGTGGTCAGATTGCCTCGGCTCCTATCTCAGTCCTACCCTCTTACTAACTGGGTGACCTTGGATGAAGGACTTCAGTTTCTATGTGCCTTGGTTTTCTCAGGTATAAGATGGAACTAAGAATAATCACACCAATGCCCTAGGCTCATTGGCAGAATTAAACTGTGTTTTATATTTTATATTTTCCCTTTCTGCTGTTAACTTACTTAGTTCACATGCACCAGTTAAGACTAAAATCTGGGGACTTGGGTTTGATCCCTGGCTCCCCACCTGCAGGGGGGGGAGCTTCACAAGTGGCGAAGCTGGTCTGCAGGTGTCCCTCTGTCTCTCTCCCTCTCTATTTTCTTCTCCCTGCTCAATTTATTTCTGTGCTATCAAGTAAAATAGAAATAAATTTTTTAAAAAAAGAGGAAAAGAAAAATGGCTGCTGGGAGCAGTGGATTCACAGTGCCAGCACCAAGCTCTAGTGATAACACTGGTGGCGATAAAGACAAACAAAAAGACCAAAATGAAGTGTTTACCCCTTAGTGAGGCCATCCTACATGCACATCTTGCTGAAGACTGCTTCCCATTTCTCCCAACCATGGTACTCCAGTCTCCAGTCATTGTCACAGTCATCACTCTGTACTGTAGCTATTTATTCAGTGTCTTTATATTCTCTTGCACTACCTAGCCCTGAATCCTAGCCCATCAAGAAACACTCAACAAATACACAAATATTTGTTGAATTAATAAATAAGGAAATAAGTGAGAAAGGCTATGAAGCCTTTCTCACCAAAATTCTTTATGGGGTACAGAAGGAGGAAGATCTGGCTTCTGTAGTTGCTTCTCTACTGTACATGGACATTGATAGGTTGCCACCAGTGCACTGCTCAACATTAGTATATGGTGATGTGGGGGGATTGAACCTGGATCTTTGGGGCTTTAGGCATGAGAGTCTGTTTGCATAACCATTATGCTATCCCATTTCTGCTTCCCATTTTAGACCTAACTATAAATTTCCCTTTCAAATTTTGAGAAGCATAAAGCAATGTCCTCCCTGACTAGCCTTCTGGGATCATGTGTGTTAGGTTTCTTTATTTATTCAGGTGCCCATTTGTACTTCTCAATGCAGACTGCACACTGACAAATAGGAAGTGTTTATGAAGATTCCATCTTGCAACTGGACTGTTTCAGCCATCTCACTGACCCTCACTTGGACCCTTCTGATCTCTTGGCAGGTGTGTTCTTTACTTTCCACACCTTCCACCTTGAGAGTGGCCACGATTACCTCCTCATTACAGAGAACAGCAGCTTCACTCAGCCCCTGAGGCAGCTAACTGGCTCACGGCTGCCAGCCCCCATCAGTGCTGGGCTCTATGGCAACTTCACCGCCCAGGTCCGCTTCATTTCTGATTTCTCCATGTCCTATGAAGGATTCAACATCACCTTCTCAGGTAAACTGTGCGGCCCTTGAGGGAAGAGGCCACAGAGTATTGTTTTTTTTCCCCTTCTGGTCTTCCTAACAAATGAACACAGAATGAAACTCTCCAGTCTCTGGGAAAACAACCTCACTGCTGTAGCAAAGACAGTTTGCATAGGGGGTTGGTAGAGTGCACACTTTGTCACTTGTGATGACCCAGGTTCAAGTTTATAACACCTCATAGGAGTACCATGCAAGGGGAAGTATTTTGTTTTGGTTTGTTTTTGCCTCCAAGGTTATTGCTGGCGCTCAGTGCCTGCATAATGAAGCCACTGCTCCTGGAGGCCATTTTTCCCATTTTGTAGCCATTGTTGTTATTGTTGTTATTATTGTTATTAGATAAGACAGAGAGAAATTGAGAGAGGAGGGAAAGGCAGAGAGGGGGAGAGAAAGATAGAAACCTGCAGACCTGCTTCACCGTTGGTAAAGTGACCCCCCCTGCAGGTGGGGAGCCAGGGGCTCAAACCAGAATCCTTGCTCTGGTCCTTGCACTCCACACCATGTGCACTTAACCTGCTGAGCTACCATCTAGCCCCCAAAAGGGAGGTTTCACGAGCAGTGGAGCAGTGCTGTGGTTTCTCAGCCTGTCTCTCAATGGATATCTAAAGGGAAAAAATAGTCCCCCTGGAAAGATAGAATTGTGCAGGCACAAAGCCCCAATGAAGGCCTAGCAGGGAAAAAAAAAAAAAAAAAAAGACAATAGGAGTAGACACAAGCAAGAGCTTCCCCATAACGAGATTAGAAGCAGTTGGCAGCCTCTCCTCTGTGTTTAGGATTTACACCAAACATGGGCTACCCAAGTGGTTAAACTAGAGGACTTCATAGAAATAAGTCTCTTCCTGCCTTTCAGATTTGGCCCCTAATTTCATTTTTAGTGCTTCACATTCCCAGCAATTTGAGACGAAAATGCAAATGAAGGGAGTTTGAAATTAACATATTGGAGTATTTGGGGTCTCATTGGGGCCTTCTTCATCAATGCTAGCTTAGTAGTAATGCATATTTATCTCTGTTTGGAATTCTGAAAAGACAGCTCTTTAACGTCAATTCAGAGAGAAAAGTACTGAGCCCCCTTACTTCTCTTGCTCCTTTGTTCTCCAGGGTCACCCCTCCCCTCCTCAGCCAGGAGCAGAAATAGCTGACAGATTCCTCCCAAGATGGGCGAGTGACATCTGTCCCCCAAAATTTGACACATGGCCTAGTTCAGCCCTACAGTTCAGCAACAGATTGGACTGGCCTGACTTTGGGTCACACAGGCCAGCCAGTGTACCTCGCCTTAGACCCTCCTTTCCACACAGAAGCCCCAGAGCTTTGTCCAAGAAGAGAGAGATCCTTGGGGACAAATGATAGTTGTGTGCTGGTGGTGCCAGGCATGTTTGTGGGTCCATAAAATGCCACTCATTATGGCATTTTCCAGTCCCGTGCCAGTGTGGTCAAGTGTCAGCATTATCAAGACAGCTTCAAAGGAAGCATTTGAATTATTTTTCCCATTGAACATTTCCCTAGGCTGGTTTGTACACTCTGACTCCTTGAACCAAGCTGATTAAATTGGTCTGGTTCAGTGCCTGGTATGGACAATCTTATTAGCCCTGTGGTTTGGGGGTTAATGTGGAATGAAGGGGTACAGAGGTCAGGGTCAAGTCATGAGACCCTCACAAATGTTTCCAGGAAACATGCCCACAAATGCTTGGTTTCTCTTCCACTGCCAGTAGTACTGAGGGGTTTACACTGACCCCAGAACACAACTTGTGCTGTACCTCACATGGGCTAGAACCAGGGCCCTTGCATTTCATAACGTGTGCATAGCCAGGTGCCCCACTGCCCAAACCCACATGCAGATTCTGTCCTTCTGTCTAACTTGTTCTCTGGATCCTTCCTCCTGCCCCTTTCACTGCACCCCTTACTCTGTTCTTTGTTTTTTTAATATTTATTTATTTATTTATTCCCTTTTCTTGCCCTTGTTTTATTGTTGTAGTTATTATTGTTGTCATCGTTGTTGCATAGGACAGAGAGAAATGGAGAGAGGAAAGGAAGACAGAGAAGGGGAGAGGAAGATAGACACCTCCAGACCTGCTTCACCGCTTGTGAAGCGACTCCCCTGAAGGTGGAGAGCCAGAGGCTCAAACCGGGATCCTTAAGCTGGTCCTTGTGCTTTGTGCCATGTGCTCTTAACCCACTGCGCTACCACCCGACTCCCCACTTAGCTGTTCTGACATCAGGTCTTCTGCTGCCATTCCAGAATATGACTTGGAACCCTGTGAAGAGCCTGAAGTCCCAGCCTACAGCATCCGGAAGGGCTTGCAATTTGGCGTAGGTGACACCTTGATCTTCTCCTGCTTCCCTGGGTATCGTCTGGAGGGCACAGCTCGTATCACGTGCCTGGGGGGTAGACGGCGCCTGTGGAGTTCGCCTCTGCCAAGGTGTGTTGGTAGGTGGTCACGTGCTTTCATTTTGCTTCACTAATGGGGTGGGCCAAACTTTAGACAATTGGTGCAAGGGGAGTGGACTGTTCAAGAGCCTACAGGTCTGGGTGTGAGGACTGCTGTAAGCACACACTGCCTCAGTGGGTCCTGTGGGGCAGGTGGGGGCATGGGCTGACCTCCTTCCACTCCACACAGAAATAGGAATGGCATGCCTGCTTCGTGGGCTACTGTGTAGCCTGATTGTGGAAAGTGGATCCAGGTAGACACTTCAGTGGTATTGATTTGTAGACTCTTGCCTCCCACCTCAACCACATATTCTCATAACATAAGGATGCCTCATTTGAAGGAATTTGGGTGGGACACTCAGTAGATCTGGAGGAAGGAGTTATAGCCATGGAGAGGCACTCAGTAGATCTGGAGGAAGGAGTTATAGCCATGGAGAATCCCAATATGGCAGAGGAAAGAGGTGCTTTTGTTATCTCAGTGATAGTGTTGGCTTGAAATATTTTACTCATTGAGGTCAGGGAGAAACAGAGAAAGAGGAAACAGGTTCATTTGGAAACTAGTCATTGCATATCAGGCATGCTTCTAGGTACTGAAGATACTAAGGTGAACAAAACAAAGAAAATCTGTCTACCCATGATTTCATATCCTGGTGGTGAGATAAACTGTCAACACCTAGACATGTAGTGTATTGGGAGATGTGGTTGAAGGTTACTGAGGAAAATCAAGTCAGTTTAGGAAGATTAGAGGTAGTCTTGCTCTTTAATAAGGAATAGTTAGGAAAGGGCCCTCTGATAAGTGGACATATTAGAGGAAATCCAAGGAGGTCCTCTCTTAGATATCTGGAAGAAGCATCTGGACAATGAGGGTGCTTCATATTTGAAGCCAGTGTAGAGTAGACACAAGTAGACACAAGAGACCAGAAGATTATGAGGCTAGAGAGGTAGGTGGCAGAGTAGAGCCAGGGTACCTCTGACCTCTTGTCTTTTCTGCTTCCTTGTGAGAGCTCTGAAGCAGACTGTCCACAGCTCCAGACCAGAGGGTGGGAGAATTAGAGTGACACCCCAGGGAATGGAGAAATTTTCTGGCTGTCCATCCTTTCCAAGGTTGATGGCTCTGCTTGCTCAAGACTTACAGCAAATGGCGGGTAACAACAAAATCTGGATTAGATGAGAGCACTTACCTGCTCACAGATAGCCATACACCTTGGGCTTAAAGTGAATATTGCATAAAACCTCAGAGCACCAAACAGATCCAAGTGGTCACACTGATCAAGACAGGGACCTTGACATTCTCTTTGAATGAAACCACACCAAAGAGCCCTAAACTCTACAAAGGGCAGCTGTAACTGTCTGGCGATCACACGGCCTCAGGCCAGGCCTCTGCTCTATAGCTTGCCCACTGTCAGGTCCTGGGAAGACTGCCAACCCCCCTAGGCACTAGCTTCCTTGTAAAATAAAGGTAACAAGATTTGGTCTGGATTAGATGACACTATTTACAAAAGCTGCGAAGTTCCCTATAATTGCCAGCATCTGGCCAATAACCCTTTACAATCTCTCAGAAGAGACTTTAAACTTCGCAGATGTAGAATTCCATTTTGACTGATCAGATAATCCCGACCTCTATCCATTCCTTTGTAACCACCCCTTCAAAGCATCCACCCCCCATTCCATCCAGACATACATGTCATTTCCCTTGTGTGAACTCAGTGTGTATCTAGCTACTAGAAGTTTTTTCTTCTCTAGGATAATGTCCTCAGATAAGTGGCTCTGGGAGACATTTTTCTTGAATAGGATTATCCCAGAACACAAATGAGCATGCTCCTTAAGCTTTTGCCTCATTGATCTCATTACATAAACTCATTCTTTAACTTCCCATTCCAGTTACTGTTTGTTCATGACACCTCACAATATTTTCATTACTAGATTTCTTTTCTACTTCATGTGTTATTAATAATGCATAACAATTATAATCACTTCTAATTACCACTGGCCCAGCAAATAGAGCCTCAGGCTGAAGGTATCATGGGATTGCCCAACCAGAGGATCCCCCCTGCTAGTTGCCACATACACTGCTGGTGTAAATTAGATGCTGTAACTCACACAATGTTAACAGCAACGTTCCCAGCTGAGAAGGAGATGAACAGCCCTGAGCTCTAATTTATGGTATGACAGGGGAGACAGCCCCTGACCTCAAGAACCCCTGAACTTGATGTGGAAGAGACAGGCATGACCTCAAAAGACCCAATCTGTAGCAGGAAATATGACCCTGTCCCTGGGAGCTCCAGTGTGATGGAGAAGACCTAACCTTCTGCCTCCATAACCTCAGGCTGATGGCTAAGACGTAGCTCCTGCCCTGAATGAGACCTTTTCTGATGGGGACGACAGAAGCCACAGATGCCTGAGTTGGTGGCAGCATTTCCCTGTCTATGTGACTGTTTCTCTAGACCATTTGTTTGTTTGCTTCCATTTGCACTTATATTCAGCTTTTCAGTGCATATGCTCACTTCCCCTGTTACTTTGGAAACGCTCCCAGAATCCAGTCCCTCTGTCATGTCTCTCTACTCTCCCATATCTTCCCTGGAGCCTGGGATACAGACACAAGAGATGGAGGTGATTTTGGGTCAGAACCTGGTTTCTGACCAATGACTGGCCTTACTGAAACTATCAGTTCCTTGTCCTGACTCAAAATGTGATGGGCACATGAGGCAGAGGTGGCACATCTAGCTATTATGCAGAATATCAGGTTTAGGGAGCAGGGATCCAATTATATACCAAAGCCCACTTTTAAGGAAAGTCAACTTTTGGGAACTAGGCAAAGGGCAAGAAGCATCAGGAGCAAGGAAGATTTTGTTAATGTCAGGCAGCTGATGCAATCTCCCCAAGAATCTTCTCAACTTTTCTGCCAGTCTTAGAGAACAAGTGGGACTCTAGATGGAAACAGAAGTAGACAGGGAAAGAGAGGAGCAATAACAGTTGCTGAGGACCTACTATGTACTAGCCACTTCCCATATTTTAATCACAAAAGCACATGCATTTATTTCCATATTCTTGTGGGTGTGTGGTTATTGTCCAGATGAAAGCAAGTGGACAAGACTAAGCTCTAGGTTACTGATACAGCTTATCTGGCTGACTCTAAAGTCCATGCTCAACTTTATACACCATATGCTTCTCCTTGATGGAGAGAAAGGCAGGTGACTCCAGAGATGGAGAACTGATTCGAAGAGTGGCCCCATGAAGCAGCACTCCTCTATCATGTGGCTGAGCAATAAATGTCAAATGTGCACAGCTTTCAGTACTCCTGCCCCAAATCACCACCCTAGTTTAAGTGCATGCAGAAGATATACACACTCTAGAAACAGTCCTACCTAAATTATCAGAAGTATCAGCAGCTTCCAGGGCATCTTATGACTTCCATCTCATTTGTTGTATGTCCCATTTCAGCATAGTCGTGCACATTTAAATTCTTTGCAAACAGGCTGAGTTTAAAGTGTTGCAAGCTGCCTTTCTTCTCCAAAGCAAATGATGGCTCTCTCAGTCATTTCAAACTGCTCTAAGAAAAAACCATAGACTGGGTAGATAAAACAACGAGTATTTATTTCTCATAGTTCTTGAAGCTATGAAAGCCAAGCTCAAGGTGCTGGGAGATTCAGTGTTTGGAGAAGGCCTTTCTGGTTTGCTAATGGCATCCTTTTTGTTATAGCCTCACACAATAGAGACACAGAGGACTCTGGTCTCTTCCTCTGTTTATAGACCCATTATTCCCCTTATGGGTCTCTATCTTTATAACCACATCTATAGCTAAGTGCCGCCTGAAGAATGGTTCACCTTCAAACTAGGGCATCAACCTATGGATTTGTGGTAGTGGTTTATATAAAGTCTTAAGAAACTGAAGCTTGAACTGGGCAGAGCCAAGGGAGTAAGCCCAGTGAATAGTGTAGGCCCTTGATAGTAGAACATGGTCTCTATCTTCAAAAATCTAAGGCACAATCTTCAGCTTTAGAAAAACGCAAGAGTAAACTAAACTCATAAGAAGCTCATCTTTGAATATTACTGCATCACATGCTCTATATATACTGTCTAGCCTAGTGCACTCCAGGCAATTAATGTTGACTATGTGGTCCACTGGACAGTGGCCCATTGGTTGAACTCAAGGCCTTTCTGGATAAAGGCTGTGCCAAGAATAAGGACACTGAGGGATAGTTTGGAGAAAGCAGACTTGCTGCCGTCAGCTTCAGCTCTCCATATGTCCAGACAAATAATAGTCTTGCCATCTGGACTTGGATTTACACTCTTTCAGAACTTAATTATTTTTATGACTGTACATCTTCTGGGGTCAGTGTACACCATATTCAGTCACTCATTCATTTGGCAAATGTTTATTTTACATACGATCTGGATTAAACCTTGGAATTTCATAGTTTCATTAAGCATGACAACAATCCTCAAGTAACTCACAGTTTGGGTGGGAGCACAGGAAAATAGCGAGCATTAGGGTTGGGTTTGTCAAAGATTCCAATGCAGAGAAAGACAAGGAGGGGCTTCAGAATTACAGAAGGTACTAGAACTCAAATCATAGGGTTCTACGGCATATTCCCAGAGATATAGAAATATAATCAAGTCCTAACAAATTCACAGAGCAGTGGAGGAGGTAGAAATGTTGACAAGTAAATTAAGTGAAATGCGATAACTGCTATAAACAGAGGCATGAGAGCAATAGGGAAAGAATGACTAATTCTCAAAGAGGAAATAAAAATTTTAAGAGGAGGGTATGAATTTATTAGCTGTTGAATTAAACAAAATTTGAACAGATCTATGCTAATTTATTCTCCAGGGCCTTAGAGACTGTGTGTTTCAGGCCTTATGAAGGTTGAGTTCTCAATTCTCTCCTTTTCATGAATTGAAAAACTTGATCTAAATTGCTAACTGCCAGGCACTTGATCATTAAAACAACAGTGATAATTATGCCTACCTTATGGGATAGGTGGTGACTAATGACGAAAGGATCCTTGTAAAAGCTCTGAGAGACACCAGTAATTGTTGCTCTATCTTCTTTTTCTCTGTCCTGTGCTACTGAAGGCTTTCTCTCTCTTCACTTGGACATCAGCAACCCCCATGACTTCCTTCTTGGTCATGTATGTTGCTTTGATGTTATGTGACTAGGTATATAAATATCTGCTTTGTAACTCTGAAGACAGACAGACATTAAGAGTGGGGTCAAGAAGCAGACTGAACTAACATGAGCCAGTGTTAGAAAAAGACTCGTGATAGGCATTGTGACTGGCGCACACACACTGAATGTGACATTTCCCTGGAAATTTTATGATTTTGTGAACACTAATAATAAAAATTACCAAAAATAAATATAAAAATGAAAAACCTATAATAAGCAGCGCTGCCAGCTGGCTGACTCACGACAGATAAACAGGCATCTTGGCAGACAGAGAAACTAGTGGCTTGTATAAGGTTCTCCAGCACTGAGCTGATTCTGGATTTAGCTGATGGGGGGCTTAATCTGTGATTGTTGTGGTTCTTTTTTTTTCAGCTGAGTGTGGGAATTCAGTCACAGGCAATCAGGGCACATTACTGTCCCCCAACTTTCCTGTGAACTACAATAACAACCATGAGTGCATCTACTCCATCCAGACCCAGCCAGGGAAGGGGATTCAGCTTAAAGCCCGGTCATTTGAGCTCTCTGAAGGCGATGTCCTCAAGGTAAAACTGATAGACTTCTTAGACTGAATGTTACAGAATTCAGAAGCGTTGTCAGCACTCACTCATTTGTCTCTACGAATGACCCAAAGTCTCAGGAGATTGTTCTCACTCAGCAGAGGGAAAAGGAGACCCTGAGAGAGTGTGGATATATAAAAATGGCTTTAAATTTTTCTTAGGAACTGGCTATTCTCAAAGTCATCCATCATTGAGTATGGGTTGAATGCATGATAAAAACAATACCAGTCAATGAATTGGGGTGCTCAGTGGATAAAGTTTCCGCTAGTCTTTCCAATCTGGATAACAAAAAAGCTCAAAGAATATTAGCATATGACTGCACTTTTATCAGCACATGCTTTTGGATATTAATTTTTTGTATGTGTGTTTACACAAGTGTGTGAATATGTATCTAGGTACTTATTTGACTTTGGGTATCTATCTGTTTCTGTGCATTCTTATTTCAGTATATTTTGTATGTGTGATCTTGTATATGTTAGAATGTAGGCTTCAGTGCACTACTGTGATTATCTAAGTGACAGTGGAGTTTTAAAGTGTAGATACCAAGTATATAGATAGGTGCAGATGGAGAAATGGCTTGTACTACAGAAAGGGAATTGTTAAGAGTACTAAATTTACATATGACTTGTATTTCTTAGTGTGTGTTTAAGTGTGCATCTCCAATAATGTGTGTGTGTGTGTGTGTGTGTGTGTGTGTGTGTGTGTGTGTGTGTGTGTGTGTGTGTGTGTGTGTAAAAAGTTGACAGTTGACTCTAGAGAATTAATCAAAGAGCTGCTTTGCTAAAATGGACTATAAGGTCAATCTCATGCAGAGGATGTCCATTTTCATCTCAGATCAGCACACTCTCTTAATTTATTCTTTTTATCATTTTTCCTTTATTGGGGGTTAATGTTTGATATTTGACAGTGAATACAATAGTTTTTCCATGCATAACATTTCTCAGTTTTCCACATAACAATACAACCTCCACTAGGTCCTCTGTCATCCTTTTCCAGGACCTGTACTCTCCCCCTCCAACCACCCCAGAGTCTTTTTTGGTGCAATACACCAACTCCATTTAGTTTTATTCCCTGTAGCTATAGAAGTCTTGATATTAGAAAAGTTAAAACAAATAAAGGTCACTAGTCTAGAAAATCCAAAGATAAACCATCAAATAATTTATTTTCCTTAGTGCCATCTACATGTGACGACTATACTGTGTTTTTTTTAATACTGTGCTTTTTATGCACACATGATACTCTTGACTCATCCTCTGAAGCAAGTGCTCTCTGGTGTGTATGTATGTGAATCTGGAAGGTGTTTCTCTCTCTTACTTAATTATCCTTGAGCCCACGAGAATGTACCCATGAGGTGACCAGTTACAACTGGTTAGACATGAAATAGAGCAGAATATGATAAGGAACCCAGTGTGGTTTGGAGCCCTATGATTGGCTTCTTCAGCCCAATTTTCCAATGCCTCAAATTCCTAGACACAGAAAAACAGTGTGCGTCTCCCTATAAATGAGTGATAGACAGGACTTTTACTTCCCAAGAAGGGTTCATATCTTCATGCATCTCTCTTGATCTTTCTTATCTCCATTTGCCCATCATCAACAGAAGAATCTTAAATATGTAGGAGGGCCAGTGTGACCTCCTCTTTAGTGCTGTATGTGGAACTAATGAAAATGTGGCAATGCAGAGGCCTTCGTAAGTGAAAGTAATTGTTAACCCTACAGGAAAGAAAAAAGCGTTTTAAGACATAACATACAACTTTCAGGTTTTGAAAGGGAGTATGAGCAGCAGATCCTTGCATGTGAACTGATAGACTAGGAGAAAAACTCTTGATTGCTAAAGGTCACATGAAGTACAGTTGATGCCCAGGCTTCTTCACAAGAGTGATCTAGAATCAGAGTAGCGCTTAAGACATATTCAATAGATTTCTAATACCAGGGTTCTGTTTAGGATTAGGTAATCTGCTTAACAGATAGAAAACAGATTGTACAGGGCAAAGGAAAGAAGGAAGGAAGGAAGGAAGGAAGGAAGGAAGGAAGGAAGGAAGGAAGGAAGGAGAAAATATGAGAAAGGAGGAAAAGAAAAGAAGGAAGAGGCAGGCATGGGGCATCTAGCCAGAGCAAAAGATTAGAGAGGGTACTTAGGAAATGCAGAACCCCAGATGGTTCTGTAAGAAGAATGTGACGGATTCCTATGTTTCTCAGGGAGAAACCTTCTCAGACTTTAGACAGTATCTCTACAGCCACCTACCCAGCTGGACCTGCTAGCCAATCCTAGTATTTCTGGCCTCAACATTTCTGCCGAAGAGCCTCTTCCTCTTGTCTACTTTTTTTTTTTTGAGCTGAAGCCTCACTCATACATGATTTTATCACTAGTGGGTCACTTTTTCATTCAGATGGAGAAAAACAGAGAGGAAGGAGAGACAGAAAGAGAGAGAGGGAGAAACCTTCCAGCACCAGAGCTTTCTTTGGTGCCATAGCACTTCCCCTATGGGGCCTGGGATTTGAACCTGGACTTCATAGGTTCCCTGCTCAATGAACTATCTTTCTGTTTCCTATATTCCTTTAGCATCCTCTTCAGAAGACTGGACTCTGGCTCTTACTGACCAAAAGACCATTTATAGGAGCCTATGACCACAAAAGCTTCTATAGGACAGATCCTTGGGAAGGGAGGGGAAGACACAATAGGAGAGCTGAAAGTATGTGTTTTCTTCCTGTTCTGACTCCTTTCCTATTCTGACTCCCTTGTCCTCCTGAGGTAGAATCTGGGATGCAAACAGGTACAGAACTGTTTCAGAACTACAAGAAGAGTCAGAAGCTGAAGGTATCGGCAGCAGTTGTGCTACATGAATCTGCCACTCTGGTCTACTGTGGCACGAATGTGTACAAGAGCAGCCTAGAGTGTCCCCACCAAGAGTCTCTTGTCCTTTCCCCAGTGCTCTTGGCCCATCTGTCAGAACAGTGACATAGATTTAATCCCAAACTGTCCTGTTTCTTCATAAACAGTACACACCTGGTCTTCTGATTAGGGAGACCTTGTCACCTGCTCCAAAACTTTTTTATCTATATCCTGAAACAAAAGATTTCATGCACCTAACCAACTCTTCAAGCTTTCCTCATGGTCTTATGTTTCTGACTATGAACAGACTGTTTTCTTGCATTATGACCCAAATCTCTTCCTTACCTCAATCACTGAAAATTTATTAATCTTCATCCCACACATGCTTGTATCCCACAGCTGTATGATTTATTTTGGCCCCATGCCACAGTTTTTGGAATCTGGCATAAACGAGACAGAAAGAATCTTTAATGCAGGAGTATCAAAAGGCATGTTCCCACTCACAAAGGTATGTGATGCACATCCTTTTTAGGCTCACACTGAAACGATCAAAGAGACATAAAGTGGGGGAGGGTCTGGTCTCAGCACTGGGAATTAGGCAAGGATGCTATTCATATATGGCATAAAGAAAATTGTGTCAGGGACTGCTGAGATAGTATAGTGTAGCAGAAATGCACCAAGCTTGGGTGCCTAAGGCTCGAGGTCCAATCCTTGGCACCACATGATGGATCTGTGCAGTGATTTGGTCTTTCTCTCTCTCTCTCTCTCTCTCTCTCTCTCTCTCTCTCTCTCCCTCTCTCTCCCTCTCTCTCCCTCTCTCTCCCTCTCTCTCCCTCTCTCTCCCTCTCTCTTTTTCTCTCTCTCCCCCTTCTCCTTCCTACCCCTCTTTCTCTCTCCCTCCCTCCCTCCAGGCTAAATTATTAAAAAATAAAAAGGGGTGACTGAGCAGTGGTGCACCCAGTTAAGCACACATAGTACAGAGCTCAAGGTCCCGCTCAAGGATCCCAGTTTAAGCCCAAGGCTCCCCACTTGTAGTAGGAATGCTTCACAAGCAGTGAAGCAGATCTGCAAGTGTCTTTCTGTCTCTTTCCCTTTCTATCTCCCCCTCCTCTCTCAATTTTCTCTGTCCTAGCCAATAAAATGAAAAATAAAAATGGCCACCAGGAGCAGTGGATTCGTAGTGCAGGCCCCAGGCCCCAGTGATAACCCTGGAAGCAAACAATAATAATAATGATGATGACGACAGTTTGTGGTAACCCCAGTTAAACTCATACATTACCATGTGTGAGGACCTGGGTTTAAGCCACTACTCCCCACCTGCAGGGAGGGAGCTTCACAAGATGTGAAATAAGTCTGCAAGTGTCTCTCTTTTTCTCTTCCTCTATTTCCTGCTTCTTTCTCAATATCTCTCTGTCCTGACTAATAAAATTTTGAGAAAGGGGGAGAAGAAAAATGACTATCAGAAGTGGTGGATTCATAGTGCAGGCACTCAGCACTAGCGACAACCCTGGTGGCAATAAAAAAAAATAATAAAGAAAGAAATCTTTAGGGGGCGGGCAATAGCTCACTGGGTTAAGTGCACATAGTACAAAGCACAAGGACCCGCACAAGGATCCCTGTTCAAGCCCCTGGCTCCATACCTGCGGGGGGAGGGGTCACTTCACAAGTGGTGAAGCAAGTCTGCAGGCATCTATCTTTCTCTTCCCCTCTTCTCTCAGTTTCTCTCTTTCCTATGCTATAAAATAGGAAAAAATGGCCTCCAGGAGCAGTGGATTCATAGTGCTAGCACTGAGCCCCAGTGGTAACACAAGACCGAAAAAAAAAAAAACCTCACAAATTAAATACTCCCTTAAAAATTATCCAGATTGAGAAAAAGCCTCATCAAACTATAATTCACAGGTGAAGTTAAACCCTGTCTATGAACTAAGTGCTATAAACATTTATGAAATTCCAAACTAAAATATATAAAGAGCTCTGTAAACTCAACAGTAAGACAATCAACAATCTCATTGGAAAATGTAGTGAGGACATGGATAGAAGAAGTGAGGAAGAGATCCAAAGTCTCTGATTATCAAAGAATTGCAAACAAAGACAACAATGAGCTACCAATTTACACCTGTAAGAATGTCATACATTGGAAAGAACAGTAACAACAAATGTTGAAGAGGATATAGGGGAAAAGGGATACTTCTGCACTGATGGTAGGAATGTAAATTGATCCAACCCTTGTAGAAAATCATCTGGAGATTTGTCCAAACACTAGAAATGGACTTAACCTATGGCCTAGTAATTTCTGTCCTGGAGGTTTACCTCAAGGAAACAGGAACACCTATCAGAAGAGATCTATGTATACTTATGTTCATAGCAGCAGAATTTGTAATAGCCAAAACCTGGAAACAGTCTAGATGTCCAACAACAGATGAAATGACTATAACAGTTGTGATATATATGTACATGATGGAGTATTACTCAGCTGTTAAATGATGAAGTCATTAACATGAAAACATCTTGTAAAGAGAAATAAGCCAAAAAGAGAAAAGACAACTAACAAACGATCCCACTTATAAATATAAGTGGAGACAGGGAAGGAGAACATGAAACATGTGAAACATGTGAAACATGACCTGGGCATGATGTACTGCACCAAAAGCAAAGGACTCTGGGGAAGAAGGGGGAGTGAAGGGCAGAAGAGAACTTTAGAGTCCTGGTACATAATAATATCATACACATGTGCCAATGGCTGCACAGTAAATCATTACCCACCTATCCACCCATTCTCCCACCACCTAATAAATATGGGGGGGAGAGAGAACGAGAAGCTTCAGAAAGTAGAGCCAGGAACAACGACATGCATGAGCTCATTGTCAGAAATCAGATCTCAGTCCTGCCATCTCATCTGGTAGCATACTAAGTTGAAGAGGCCATGATTCCCTTCACTTGACTTTTATTGGCAAGCCAGGTGCAATAAGGCAACTTCATGGCTGATAACGAAGAATGAACAGGCTTCTTAGAGAAGGTGCTGCCAAGACCATGCACACACATGCATATGCTCGTGCGTGCACATGCATATGCTCACTCACATGTGTGTGCATGCACACACACACACACACACACACAATTAAAAGTCCCTGCTAAAATCCCTTATGTCTTAGTGCTTTGTTGTTGTTGTTCCTTAGAAAATACTGGGTATTTCTAGTCTCCCATCTTTATTCTTCTGCAGTGGTATGCCAACAAGAAAATTAAATGGGTGTGTATAATATTCAGTAGATCAGAAGACAGAGACCTGTCTGGGAAGTCAAGCTAATTGCCCTCTATAAGGAGTGAAAAACAGAAAGAAAAAAATCACTTAAAAACTCCTTATTCGTATTCTTAACAGGATTTGAGAGCGCATTGTATTTATGACACAAGAAATAGACAATAATGAAAACAGCCGTCTGAGATGGAGAAAGATTGAATAGAGATGAAAAACATGATCATCCAATTAAAAAATGGATTGGAGGCAGTGAACAGAAGATGGTAAACCACAGAAAAATGAAATCAGTTTATTATAAGATAAATTTGAGAACTTCTCTCCCATCTCATAAGGAAATGAAAAAGAGGATTTTTTTATATTAATAAAATGTACAGTCACTCCACAGTAAAACTTTATGTGCTAAATAACATAGCACGGGTAAATTAAATAAAAACTACTAGAAATGTAAAAAATAATAATAAAGTTGAAGTTACCTTGGAATACTTTAATATACTCTTGTTAGTTTCTGGCATGCCACTTAGGTTAAAATAAATAAGGATTTAGGTAGCTTGAATAATATGCAATAAATCCAAAGAAAGTAGAAAGAAGATATTTTTAAAGATAAAGACTGAAAAAGAAAACTAAAGAAGCAATAACAATTATCAACAACCCAGTTGGGTCTTTGAAAAAAATAATAAAATAGACAAACTAGTAGAAATTATCAAGAAATAAAGACTCTACAATTAAATATATGAATTAAAAAGGAAACATACAAGTATAAAAATGATTTATATGATAAAATATTTAGAAACAACTGTAAAACAGTAATTATGGAGCTTAGATGAAATGGAACATTTTAAAAGATTTGTCTTATTTATTTGTTTGTTTCCTTATGAAAGAGAGAGGAGAAGATAGATTGAACCAGAGGGTAACTCTGACATACATGATGTGCAGGGATTGAACTCAGGAACACATACTTAAGAGTCTAATGCTTACTCCATTGTACTACTGCCTGAGCTATGAAATGAGCATCCATACAGATAAAAAGTACTACCAAGAAAAAATATATGTATATGAATAATCCAATAACCACTGCAATAGGAATTGCCATCCTCTCTCACAAACATTCAAGCCTCAAGCTTACAAGTAAACTTAACAAAATGTCAGTGACCAGTTAATTCCTGAAGAACTGCCTGAGAAAAGAGAAAAACTACCATCTACCAACACTTTTTTTGTTTAAAGGTGGAAGCAGAAATATTGCTATCAAATAGAATAAGAGCAGTATAAAAACAGAAACTTTTCAGTAAGCCTTCATTGTGGTTATAGATGTCGAAATCCTAAGTACAATGTCATGTTGAATCTAGCATTGAAAACAAAAATGACCAAGTAGGATTGATCCAGAAAAAAATGAGAATGTGTCAATATTACAAAAGCTCGAAATACTGTTTATATAAAACACCATATGAAATTGCCG